>NC_137512.1:2580000-2642500 GCF_041902795.1 Electrophorus electricus
CAATTATCTTTGATATTTTTTGTATTGCATAATATTCATTACTAGAAAACCATTCTTATGGTTCTTTGGTTTTTATATCTGAATAAATCTGTTGTTTCATGTTTATATTTATCGCACCAATATACCAACTGTGTGTGTGTGTGTGTGTGTGTGTGTGTGTGTGTGCATGTGCGTGCGTGCATTTGTCAGTTATATTTGCTGCTTTCCTCTGTATTATTCACCCTGCAGCTTGAGTATCTCTGGTCTCGTGAACAGGAAAGAAGCCATGAGACTCTGAGCACTGAGCGGAACGGGTGATGGCGACGCTTGTGTTTTTAAGAAGATAACCATTCATGTTAGAATGTAGCCCCATTTATACTTCTACGTGGAACAGCAGTTCATCATCTTGGCATATATCACACTTTATGGGAATCTGGCGAGTGTTCATAAGTTGGCTTCTAGAATTTAACTCCAGCATTCAACTGAGTTTTGGATGAAGCCACATATGGCCTTTCTAGTGAGCGAGACACTTGAGAACATCTGTGTGTGGCAATCATCTTGTAGTCAATACAATCAACACTCTGGTCTATCTGTCTGCTGTTGGAAACCTTGCTGGCGGTTCAGTCTGTCTGTTTTTTGAGCCTCTAATGTTTGCTAATTCATCCCAAAAACAGATCCCATGAATGTCCAATGGTAGAATGAGGTAGAAATTATATATTTACAAAACCTTGCCTGTACTTATTTATGAAAGAGCATCTGAAGATTGACATGACTTATGCAGAATAATGGTGTCACAATATGGCCCCATCCTTCTCCTCAATCGTCTCTGGGCGTGTTTTCGTTAGTCTGTAGTGCCACACCCTCTCGTGTTGCCCACCTGATCCTTGTGTGTAATCGTCGAGTGTGTATATATATCTCTCATGTGTCATCGTATGTTTGTCGGTGTTTGTTATAATTTAGAATGTATGCTAAGTGTAGGTGTTCTGTGTTAATAAAACATTTGTCTCAACGTCCCCACATCCTGCTTCAGCCTCATTCCATCACAAAAGGTCATGTTTCAGTAGTCAATTATATTGTACAATTCTAGTTCTGTGTGTATAATTATCCGTTACCCATTGGCAGTGGGGTATTCAATAATGTACCTTAAATATACGTGCGCACAGACACACACACACACACACACACACACACACACACACACACACACGAGAAAATGCTGGTGAAGAGAACAAGTTATCTACCAGTGCCCTGCTGTAATATTTTTTCTGTGTTTATGCCCTTCAACTGTTAGCCTGTTACACTTAAAAGAGATCTACTTTATTCTATTTAATCAATTTAATTCTCTGTTATGTAAATCTACATATAGTAATTTGAAATTTGAAATAGGTTGGATAGAATAAATTGCCCAAATTGAATCATGTGTCCCTGAAATAAACTCCCACTCAAACATGAGGAATTCAACTTTTACTTTTGATACTTAATTATATTCTAGCAAATACGTTAAACATTTAACCCAATTGGGTTTCCTCATGCTCGAAGTTCTCTTTCAGTTAAGGGATGAATGCATAAGAATGAATATATAAAAATAAGATCGCAAGAACTTAAATGGAAGTAAAAGATATCTGATGAATTATCAGAAACCTAGCCGATCAAAATACCCAAACATCCAAGTTACTGTGAAGGTTAAAAAAAACCTACTTTCACTTATTTTATTATAGATCTGCTTAACATCTGAAATGTTTCTGAAACAAATGACCATTTTAAGAATAGCTCTGTGCATCCTGTGGAAACTTTGACGGGGGAAACATGGGTTGTTGTTCTGAGAAAGTCGTGTGGGGTGGTCAAAGTGGCCTACAAAGTTGAAGCAGAGAAACTGTTTGGTATAGAGGGTGGGTGAGGGAGCAAAGAATAGAGACCAGCACAGAGCTGTGAAACCACCAACTACAGCCTTAACATGTCAGCACACAAACCTGGGGTGATCACTAGCACATCAAAAAAAATTGTAAACAGATCTACTATTGATTAGGTTAACTCTGTATGACCTGGTAATTTTAATTTGGACAAGGTAAGACTGTGACGTTGCTAATGTGGTGCTAACTTCAGAGGTCTCCACGACTGCATAAAAACGCCAAAACCCTCTTCATGCTATTAGTTCTAGTGTACTACACTATTGAAAAATTGAGTTAACACTGGGAAAATAATACAAATATGTACCATACAAAGATGTTTTAACCTTAGACTGACTTGAATTCCTAGTAGGAGTCATCTGTTCACCAAAACTGTGTAATTATGGATTTATGAGAATGTTAGATAGTTAGGATGATTAGATAGCTAGCATGTTTAGATAGATAGCTGTTGATGTTGTCCACTTCTCTGTACCCTCTGCTTTTGCACACATTTTGTTATTGTACTAGAATACTCTCAATATTTAATTAATGCCAGCAAATGGCTAGCAATGTGTTTTACTGATAGTAGGCCTTAATTATCTCACATTCATCACAGATAGGGCAGTCGTAAAATTATTCAGCAAATATTTTGATGGTAAGTCTTTGATCATCAGTATTTCTTATATGTTGATTATTAAATGATAACATAACACACAATAATAAACTCATTTTTGAAAACAGAAACTCTAACAAAACTTTTGTTTAACTTTCTTCTGTGAAAAGTGAGGTAAAATAATTGACTACATGACTAAATATGAAAATTGTGACATTGTGCAAACAGAAACAATGCATGAGCAAAATTCAAATGAGCTGGCTTAATTCAGAGCAAGACAAAGCAAGCAAAAATAACAAGAACACAGAGACCTGCTTCAGGTGTTTGGCTGGATGAGCAGGTAACCTGAAGTGTCATGTGGAGGAGGACTTTAAGTATGGGGGAGGGGTTTCGAAACAGGTGTGTGTAAGTGATAATCAGTATTCTGATGAAAGTAAACCAGGATGTGATTGGAAGGACTGGTAGGTGTGGGATGATCGAGATCTGAGATTGGTGCTCATGTGTGTGGGGTCTCTGCCCTGTGACTAGTTGAATGCAAATGAAACAATTACAATAAAATTAAAATGAATCTCCAGTCACTAAAACATGACTAAAACTAAGGTATAATAATCAAATTAAATACAATTAAAATTATTTACAAGTTTTAAAAAAACAGACAAACAAACAAAATTGAAAATTACATCTGACATTAACTCTGAAGTAGACAGGTATAGTTTTTCAGTCTTTCAGTCTTTTAATTTATTTTTTAGTTTTGAATTACATCGTCATTCTCTGTGATTAGCATAATAGGAGCGACTCACGTCAAAATATGACAAAACATTGTCAATAAGACTCGGCTTTATATTTAAACATTATGCATGATATTTGTCATCTGGTTTGAAGGCTAGTTAATGTTACTGCTAGCAAACAGAGATCCTGACCACAGTAATTGTCACATCTTAATACCCCTGACAATCTGACAACTACTCACATTAAATGAACCTCATAATTGTTCGAGCATGGGTATAGTTTGGAAAACTCAATAATATTAAAGTATTAAGAAAAACATAATAACTCTGATTCTGATTCTAATACTGTTTGAATGGACTGAAAATGAGACTAAAAATAAGTTGAATAAATAAGGTATGGTTATTTATGACTATGGAATGGTACGATTTGGTATTCTGCAGATAAGGCAAAGGAACTGGGTCTCTGTTAAGTATTAACAACAGACAGAAATACAAAGACCTATTACAGAGAGAAAGCAACTGAGTAAATTCAGTTACTCGATTGCTTATTCAAATGCAGGAGGAAAAGTGTGAAGAAGCTCTATCAGGTTTGTGAAAGAAAGAAAGAGGATTAGTGTGTAAGTACAAGTTAGCAGTGCCAGTAGTGGGATAAACTGTGAGACTGGAAACTGACTGTAGATAAACAATTTTGTGTATTGGACCTATTGCTCCGAGGACATGGTGTTGTTTTCAGAGGGTGAGCAAAGTTTATTTCATTGAATTAATGATTCCATTTGAGCACAAAATATGAACAAGATGAAATATGCATTATTTGATAACGACTGGTGATCACATAGTATGCCAGTAACGATAAAGACAAGTAGGCATGTAGTCCTTCCCTGCTGGAGTTTAGCTTGAGAGGCTGCTGGATAAAACTGTACTGTTGGAGTTTTCAGATGAAAATAGATGGTAGATATGTAGATAAAAGTGCTAGCTGGTTGCTGTGGTTGAAGTTGGGGTGAAATATAAATGAGTACAGTAAGTTATAGCTGTGTAGAGAGGGACTATAAAGGTGGTGTTAGCTGTAGGAGGTGAACAGTGGTGTTTCTTAATGCATGTATGGTACTGTTGGTGTATTTGAATGTATGTATATGGTAAATGAGTTTGAGTGTCAGTAGCGGAATGATGGAGCCAGAGACACTGAGCATGCATTAACAGTACCAGTGGTGTTTGTGCTGGCCTTAGTCACCAGAGAGACCAAGTCAGATCTGATTTGATTTTCAGCTGTGTTAGTTTGGCTGTGTTTGTTTGGCGGAGTTTGTTTGGCTCTATGATTATAGTAAAACTTACATGTAAAACTATCTGGAACTGGTGACACTGAACATGCAGTATTAGTAGTGCTATATAGTAGCAGTTGGTCACCAGGAAGGTCACTATGGCAGCAGTTAATTTTTCATACTTTCTAATGTCTAATTGATGAAAGCTTGTGATGTGATGGGCTTCAAAGTGAGTTTCATTCATGGGTAGCGAAGATAAATGGGGAGAGTTATGGCATAGGACTATGTAATGCCTAAAGATCTGGGACATGTGATTAATATGTTATGCGTATTTTACCTATTACATTGCATTCTAATTAGCGTGTTGGACCATGATAGGTTAAAGCCATTTTTGTGATGTTGAAAAAACAAGCTGAATCTTTTTCTTTCTTTCTTTCTTTTTTTTTTTTTTTTGCTGGAAGTCTTGAGAGAGGCTCTGTTTTCAGTCGAATAATGACAGTTTGCCACTGTATAATACATTTGTCTGAAATACTAATCTATATTATTCTACTAAGCTATCCAAGAGCTCTTATCCCACGAATGTGTCAAATAATAAAAAACTTAACTTGAAGAACTGAAACAACATATGGCACAAATAGACAATGTTTTTATGGTGACTGTACAGCATTTTTGTTGTAGTTTCTTATTGAAGGAAAAACATAGGAAGTATGTTATGTAAATAAGTTACGTCAAAAATGTTTGAGTTGAAGCGGTTTGACCATTCGGTAGTTTATCAAGCAAACACAGCATGCAACAGGACCTGGGCATCTGGAGAATGGTCCTGATGTGTCTCACTGCGGTGCTTTCTAGTGAAGTAGGTGAGTGCCACCTGCTTTTGCAGTAATCATGCTACATCATGCTACAAGTTTTTCTCTCAACATTATCTACATGTTCAGTAATGTTTTAGGCCCTATTCAGCCGAAGGCACATGCATTCCTAAGATACATGCCTTTTTCAGCTGAACAAATAAGTACCTTTGCACATGGTTTATAGAGTAACCTTTGGCATGAACCAAGGTTTCATTCTTTGGGCAAAAGGTGTCAATCAGCCGAACTCTGTGACCTCCGCTGCATTTGGAGAGAACGTGACTCTCCAGTGCTTTCTGCTGGAAGAGGACAACACCGATCCCATCGTTTGGTACCAGCAAAAAACAGGACAGGAGCCTCGTATAATGGCCATGTCTCAGAAATCTGTAGAGAATTCCTCTTACTACAGTGAATTTAAACCTCCAAAGTTCACTGTTGTGAAGGGAAGAGGGTTCTGTCATTTGAATATTACTAGCATTGAACCGTCAGATGAGGCCATGTATTACTGTGGCATAAGAAGGTTTGAGATTGTGTTTGGAAAAGGAGCATTATTATCAGTGAAAGGTAAGAAGTTATACCTTTTGGCCACTATAACTTTTTTTTTTCTTTTTCTTAAAGGCCTAATTCATTTTAACACCAAAATAATTTTCAAATAACTTGCACATTTTGTGCATTATTATGTTATGACCCAAGTGTATATTTTCTTATATGAAATATGTTAAAGAATCTTGAAATATTTTAGGGTTTGTTGCATGTAAGACATAGACAGTTTACTTTTTATGACTTATGATGTTTACAAAGGTAGGAAAATCTAAATGTGTATATAGTATAGAGTATATAGCTGTGTCTTATTGTCTATATATTTTATTCTTAACAGGGTATTTAAATAAAAATGATAAATATCAAGTATCAGTGGTCCAAAGTCCAGTGCTGGGTGTGGTTTCCCCAGGAGAGTCAGTGTCTCTGCAGTGCACCGTCCTCTCTGAGAGGAGAACAGCAGAACTCCGAGTGCTCTGGTTCAGAGCTGCTGCAGGAGACTCCCATCCTGAAATCATTTACAATCATCACAACAGCAGCTGTCAGTGTGAGATCAGCTCTTCTCCACACAGCTGTGTGTACAACCTCTCCAAGAGTGTCCTCAGCTTTTCTGATACTGGCACTTAGTACTATTGCTCTGTGGCCACCTGTGGCAAGACCCTTCTTGGAAATGGGTCAACAGTGGGTCTCAGTAAGTGTTTATATATTTTAGCAAGTGTTTTATCAATGAAAAAGTCATAAAACAATGCCTTTATTTGTAAATTAAATTTAGTTTACAACACGGCCATGTACTACATGTGTACAGACAGAACATTCTGTGCTATTATTAGTATTTACAGAATTCTGTACAGAAGGAACAGAGGAACCCACATACTATAGACAGAATCCAGACATTATAAACACATGTGAACATGCAAGCCTAGTTATCCTTTCTATCAATGTATTAAAAATGCATAATACCTAAATCCTTATCTAAAATCTAAAAAAAACCTGTCCCTTTGTTGAAAACAGGTCCATGCATTAAATGTGCACGTACATTCAGAGCTAATATTATTATTTTAAGAATAATGTGATATCTGTTTTGCTTATAATTCCTTAATATTTGGTGAGAGTACACTGTTAAGATCTATTTGAATAAAGCGCTCAGAAAGGTTCAAACAGAAAGTTATCTAAGGGTTATTTTTTTAATAATACAATTTATGATCTTATATTGTAACACACATTTGGTGCAGTGTTTTCAAAATTCCTATCTTACAGCCTTACTTATGTTGCTTGATATTTATTCAGATCATACTGTCCAGAGCTAATCAGAAAAAAATGCCCAGACTGATTAAAACAGCAAGGTTTTTTTCTACATTTTTTACATATTATCCTATCATACAAACAAGTGTGCACAGTATTTTCAGAATTCCTCTTTTGCAGCAAATAATGATTGTGATTATTGGTGACACTTGATGATTGTGATGGTGAGGTCAGCAGGACAAAGAGCTTCCTGGATGAACATTTGTGATCTTACACATGTGCTTCTGCTTACAGTTTTGTTCATTTTTATACCAAAGGCAGTCCTCTGGATCCTGTAGTGATCTTCCTGGGAGCAGCTCTGGGAGTGTATGTGCTTGTCATTTCTGCTAAAGCAGTTTTAATATGTAAAAGGAGAAACTGTGAACACTGTAATTAGTCTTTATTAACGTTGTGCAGCTAAACCTTGAACAAGACCTGAAAACAGAAATATATACTGCTAAATTTTATCTCCAGTTTATCAAGTATAGTTTTTAAACAGACTGGATAGAAGGGATGTGGGAAATCATAAATTGCTTTGTCCCACTACAGTGATGCTTCAACAAGGTGCTATGAAAAGGAAGCGCACCAGTCAAGTAATGTGAAAACACATGTATGGTTCTACCTGTTATAATTTTAGGTATTAAGAGTAAGTATATGTACATCTCAATATTTTGTTGTTCAAAATTGATATGAGTATATGGGGCTGATTAGCAGGGAAAATGTATTAATTAAAATTATTATTTTATTAATCTTTCAATCAATTCAGTCTCATCTCATAAAAGGAACAAGTTCAACAATGTGATTATTTCTCTTCTAAAATTAGACAAGAACTCTTGAATCACCAGCGTTGCTGCGTGAACGATGTGAGCCGATAACAATGCAACCATCTGTCTTTGCTTGATCTGCTGAGCTGGATTTCCTGAGCTGGCTCAGTGAGAAGTGGGAGTCTGTCCCAGTGGTTCTGTCAGCTGTTCTTACTTTTATTGATGATTATAGAATGTTTAATAGTCAGCCACACGATAAAATCTGCACAAGGAAAGACAGGCTTGCTTAATAAAAAACAGGTTGTAATGAGGGAATTCTGATGAACACAAACTAAAGATAAGAAATTAACAAAAACAAAAACAAACATTATTTAACATGAGACCTGAGTCTGTTTTAATCACTTAGCAAGAGGCTTTTAGCTTAGTTTCTAAGGAACGTTCTGGTTTCTTTGCGCCGATGTTTTTGCTGGTAACTTACAGACTCAGAGCCACATCACCTTCCTTTTCTGCTTCCCTCCCCGTTACATCTCAACTCTCCACCAAACGGGTCTCGAACGTTAATCACGTACATGCATCACGGTATCACGGTAGAAAAAAAAGAAATCCTTTAAGGCATTCAAATAAGGCTCACTACAAATGTATTATAATAAAATAATAAAACAAATAATCATACATTTCTTAAACATTTTTATACCTCATGGTCTTAGACTGAAGCTTTCAAAACTAAGTATCAAACCAAGATCAAGATCGGTGAAGCGATTGGACAGTCAATTTAATTCTTTTCCTACTTTCTTGAAATTCCAAACTACTGACTTTAATATAAGATTCATATCAGATTCCAGTAAAAAAACAATTAGGATTGGTTAATAATTTGTTTACAATAAACAAGAGGTAAGCATCAGTCTTACCTCTTATGATGAATAATGTTAATTTAAAATGAACAATTAATGAAGAGAATAATAAAACAATGGACAATTATCAAATAGTAGAAGCAAAAATCACAATTTGAAGATTATATTCTGATATCCACAGATTAATGGAGTATTATATTAAGATTAAACCATTTGACATCATTGTAGGCACCAGTAGAAATGTTATTACTTTGTGAAGCTGTGTGTATTACTTTGTGAAGCTGTGTGGAAAAAAAAAAAATAAAAATAAAAATAAACATTTTATATATATATATATATATATATAAAGGTTGATTGTAAAACCTTGATTGTATGTGTGTGTGTGTGTGTGTGTGTGTGTGTGTGTGTGTGTGTGTGTGTGTGTGTGTGAAATATAATATGTGAAACATGATATGTGGGATAAAAATAGTTCGTTGTTGTCATGCAGCCTGAACAGTCTAGCTCCTTAGCTGACTACATTACCCACAAACCCCCTGTTATTGCCTACTCCCCAGATTATTGATTTCACCTGTGTCTTATTTTCTCTAATGTGTCACCCTATTCAAATTCTTTTTGTATTGAGTGTCTTTGAGAAGGCTTATTTTCCTTGCCATATATTTCTAAACTGTTGTTATCATGCATAGATTCTCTGGCTGGTTGCTGTCTTTATTCTTATTATTTGGCATCACTCTATTGCCTGATACTACTCTGGATTTGTTTGCCTATCATGTGTTTATTGGATGTTGACTTTTGCCTGTTTTTTGACTACACTTTTAGATCACCCTTGTTTCTCTTTAAGGTGTGTTATATTGCATTCAAGTCTGTCTTTGCTCCACAATTCTGACAGTTGTCCTGTTAAATTAGAGTCTGATGGAAGTTAGGGTCATAGTTCCTTGGGGTATACACAGGCTGTTAGAGGACTGATACATTCCCACATGGGTTTATGATTACATAGGGAAGAGTCAGATGATGAGACAGGAGTGATAATCCCTAAATTAGGGAAGTTTTTATGGCTGTTACTATGTGTTGTGGCACCAGAGGGATACTGAATCCTGGGTGGTGGGAAGGAGGTGAAGATTTCATCAAGCCAAAGTTCTCTCATAGGAACAATCTATCTTCACTACATAACCGTAGGAATCAATCAGTTATCTTACAACAGCAGTCTGGTGCTTTTATCCAATTTGTCTTTTAAATCTGTTTTATCTTTTAAATTTGCTCCCACAGGACCAGGACACTGAAAAGATTAATTATGCTGCCTTACATTTCGTTAATGGGAAAACCAGATGAGGGCAGAAGAGAGGTCAGACTGAGCACAATGTGTATTCTGAAGTGCTGAACTCTGCTGTTACACATTAATTTGTGAGATCTAAGTCAATTATATAAAATTCTCTGTTTGGTACCCTGTACATCATTATTGGTACATTCAGCATTGCGGACTGACTGTCATTTGGAAACCTCTCTTAAAGAACTTAAAGAAGAGGTGCAGAGCTGAAGGGACAGTGAGTGGGCATTCCTTCATAAGGCCTGCACCTCTATAAAGGTTTGATTATAAAAGAGGTCACGGATCAATGAAATGAGAGTTTCTCAACACCCTGTGCTCCTACCAAGAGTCTCCAAGAAAAGCAATGCATGCAGGTGAATTATATTTCATTTTTTAATATATTACTGTACTTGTCTAGTGTAGTCTACTTAAAGAAGCTGTATTGTTTTGTTTTAGAGTGACATACATTTCTGCTTCTTACATTATTTGCTGTTTGGTTCTGGAAACCCGCAGTATTAACCTAGTAGATCTGTCTTATTACACAAGCATGTGTTTATCCCAGTGTCACTGACTACACATTAAGCCAGTAGATCTGTCTTATTATATGAGCACGTGTTTCCTGTAGATAAGGCCCACTCTCTCTCGCTCTCTTTTTTTGTGTCTGTATTTGGACTATAAGGAAATTCCAAAATAATGCCATTGAAAGTATTGGAATTATCTGAAGAAGTTGACATATGTTCCAGTGTAATGATGCGTGTTATATTACAGTTATATTACAGAAGGAAATGGCCTTTTCAAGACATCACAAATGCATTTCTCCCCCATCTACCTGTTACCAAAGCAGGTATTCCTAAAAATGTTGAACCTCTGGGTATTATTTCTTTTTATACAAATGTTTATTACTGGTACTGCCTTTTCTATTAAGTGTGTATGTGTGTGTGTGTGTGTGTGTGTGTGGGTTTCATGCTTTAGAGCAACTGTTGAGACACAGAGGGCATTTGCCAGTTCATCTATTTAATCTCATTTCTATCAAAGATGGCACTACGAGATGACCCACACTTGACAGCTCAAAGATGTTTGAGTCAGTGGATTGTCAGTTCATCATCAAAACATGGTCATAAGTTGAGAAGAGAGGGCAGGAGTTTATTACTTTTGCCAGCCAAATAGTTTTTGAAATACTTTTGTTGATTTATTAACATTTAATTATACTTGTCAGCAACCAATTTAAGATTAACGCAGAATTTCCCTTAAAAAAACAAACAAAATAGTTCTTAGATTTGGCAACAATTCAGAACATTGCAGCACTTGAACAATATTGTTCACATAAAAAGAATATATATTCTATAATAATATATATAGTGCATCATAAATTGGTGACAAGACATATCTTGATTTGTGTCAAGAAAAACCTAAAGAATATATGTGCTTTGTCTTAACTACTTAGGGCACACGCTTTAGTCTCGCAGAACATCTCACTGTAGCTGTGGTTCTCATGCTGATGTGTCATAGTACACATGTAGTTCACACACTGGAGTACATACACTCCGCTGGCATGATGTCCCTTTTCCAGCTTGGACTTTCCTCTTGGGGAATTGCAAGGCTGCATAATTCACCACTTCACCATGAGATTCCTGGATATGGAGGGGGGGGGGGGGGGGCACACTGGTAAATCTTAATTTGAAGGAGTGAGTATACCGATTTATTAATTTGTTATTACCACTAGGAACACCAGAAATACCCAGAATTCATACTGTAATATAGAGTATTACCTTCCTTATGCAAAATACGGCTGAACCTACCAGAACACGTGATGGCCTCACCTCTGACTGGTCCTCTTTAGAAACTTTAACTGTTTATACAGAAAGGGTGAAGTCATAACTGTTTAGATTTTCAGAACCGGAAAGTATCTGAATGTATTTTCAGATGGAAAGGCACTTACTTTTGCAGTTTTCACATTCCCTTCTCCTCATTATGGAACAAGTAAGGAAGAAAATCAGAATTTCAAAGAAGCCCAAAGCCATTCCCAAACTGTGGAGTCCAGTGAACTTTTGGAAGCTGTACATTATTGTTATAATAATAATAATAATAATAATAATAATAATAATAATAATAATTATTATTATTATTATTATTATTAGTAGTAGTAGTAGTAGTAGTAATAGTAATGTTAGTACAAATTATCAGAGTACATTTTGAATTAAAAATAATGGAAAAATACTAAAATGCATAATATCTTACCAGTCTTCTCTGGTGCTGTCATGTTAATGCTGTTTATGTTCACTGTTGATCTGCATGTCACTGAATCATCAGAAGGACTTGGATTAGATATTTCTGAAGCTGTGGTAGACTCATGCACACCTATCAGAATTAGGCCACAAACAGCAAAAGGCCAATAAACTGAACACAGCTCATTGGAGCGGGGCGGGTAATTTAGCATTTTATTTATTTATTTTTTACATTAAACAACATTTTTGTTTATTAAAATCATGAGATATCTTTTGTTATCAAGTAGGTTCCAACTTCAAACACATGGTATAGTGTTGTAATCCCACAGTAGTACACTGCTTCATCTGATGGAACTGTGTTAAAAATGGTGATTTGCTGCAATTTGTAGATTTTTCTATGTGGAAATGAGAATTCTTGAATTCATTGTAAAAGGTAAATTCAGTCATCTGAAACATCCTGACTCTGCAATTCACCCCAGTTGCTGCATGCCATTCTTTTTGTAAGTCACTTGACATCATCTTACAGTTGTTACTTAACATTCGAAGGAGGTGGCAATCATCATGGTCGGTAAAGAGTCGTTTTCGACCTCTGCCAGCCTGTAGCTGTTTTTGTCCCCTGTGTTTGCTGCTTGACTCTAACGCTGCTGGCCCAAGTGCTGCAGGGCATGGGGCAGAACGCACAGACTTCCTCGACAGTGCAAGACATTTATTAACATTAAACATGGACAACACAAGCGGCACTCACATACAACTACAAGAGTGAACATTATTAAACATTCAACACTAACGATATACACTTAAATATGAAAAGGTGGGAACAAACACAGACATTACGTGCTACAGCTACTGTTTACATTAATGACTCACAAAGAGACATAGGTAGTGACAATGACCAACAAAGGGAGCACACACGGACAGGGGTGTAAATAGACACACAAGACATTAACATTAAACCCTATACATGTGTGTGCAACCCCGGGGGTGTGGTTACAGTACATTTGTGAATCCCCTTGCATGCGGCAGGCCGTACCATGTGACTTATGGGAGAGGAGCAGTCCGTGACATTGATCTTGTTCTTATGAACTGCAGTTTTTGAAATTTTAAAGATGGAAGCAACCTGACACTCACTGTATCCTTCTGCCAGTAAAGCTACAGTTGAACCCTTCTTTTCCTCAATAAGAACCTTTCTTTTCAACTCTTTTGGCATGGTCTGTAGCTGTATTTTGACTACACTTACTTTTTGGGTAGTCCTAGCACTGCTTTTCCCATCCAGCTGGTTCTATAACAAATGAATAATGATGAACAGCAGCATTTACCAGTATTTATAATTACATTTGTTACAGTTGATTCTGATGTGGAATTAATAATCGATATATATTAATTGCTTTGGGGGAAAAAAAGTCCACATTTTTTTACTGTTTTGACGCGGTTTCATTTTATAGGTCCTGTTCAAAGCACAATGACTGATAAATGAGCCGTCCAGATTGAACCTGGAAAAAATAGCACTCGTAACTGCACAATTGAATCAGAATCCAGTTAAATTCTTTACATTTGGTACAAGCAAAGACTGCAGCAGGAGCCTCAGCAAGTAGGAATAGTGAAAATCATGGAGGAGGCCATGATTCCATCTCCATTCAACAACTCCAGATTCATAATGAAATTAATTGATAGCACACTATTTCTGACTATTCTAAATCTTAATGAAGATGATAATGGAACATACTTCTGTGGAATGACAAATGAACAAGTGGTTACATTTTGCTCTGCTACAATTTTGACAGGTAATAATTATTTATTTTAAACTTAACATTAAAACTAGACTACAATTACAGCACAAAACATTTATAATGTGAATAGCAATGTCAAAATTGTTCTGTATAAACACAAAGATTTTTACAGTCTATGGACTGCAAAGTGCTTTAAAATGTATGTTTTATAAAACATACCTATTAGCTATTAATCCTTCAGAAGTACACTTGTTCAAGCATGTGAGGGAAACCAAGATGAACTAATAGCTGACTCCTTTGGTTGTTATTGACCAGGACATACATAGTTAAACAAAACCGAGCTTGACAGTGCAGGAATAAGGTGTGATGCCACCAAAACAGCCAATTCAAGAAAATATATTTGTATCTCTTTGCTTTAAATAAAATGACTATCACATAAGCCAACCCTTAAAAGGTTCTATATGATATTCGAGTACAGAAATAGATAGATAGATAGATAGATAGATAGATAGATAGATAGATAGATAGATAGATAGATAGATAGATAGATAGATAGATAGATAGATAGATTGATTGATTGAGCCATCTATCTATCTATCTATCTATCTATCTATCTATCTATCTATCTATCTATCTATCTATCTATCTATCTATCTATCTATCTATCTTGTGTACTTCACTGCAATGTTTACTACAGTATAATAGTTACCTGTAATATTCTTCAGGTTTATCTATATATAAATATAAGGGTTAAAATGTACATTATAATTTTCTTTTCTGTTAGCCACAGTTGTAAAATTAGTGGTAAACATGTTTTTATTTGAGTTACCATAGACGTCCTATTCACATACATCAATCTGCCTATTCTCCTCTGACCTCTTTTGTGGACAATTAGTTTCCATCCAATGAAATCTCACTGGAAGTGTTAGTGTTTCTAAGCATTCTGTGATAATACTGTATGCAACTGTACAAGGAGATCAGCGATTTCTGGAATGCTCAGTAGAGCATTGATTGCATGAGTTGTTACATACATATTTATACACACTTGCATGCACACAAGATAAGCAGCTAAATATTTAAGACTAGTTGTGCAATAGATCAAGTTGTCACAGTTCCAACAACATTTGTTCTGATGCTGTTTCCCTCGTGTCTCTGTCCTTGTCCTGTGTTGTCTTTCCCCCTCCATTATCATCTCCAGGTGTTTCATGTGGTGCGTTTTACAGTGTTGTTTTGTTTTCCCTAAAACCCCCTGACTCACACTTGTATCCTGTGCTACATCTCACCCTCCCTAGTTATAAATTTAATAGTCACTGTGGAGACCAGCATGGAACTGCTGTGTTGGGTAATACTTGGTGGTGTAGTTCATCAGATCTATATGAAACAGTCAGCACTGAATAGACATTAACAGTGTCAGTGTGGCTGGGTATGACTTTAGTTTCTGGGGAGACCAGTGATGGATTTTATAGGTTATGAAGTGATTGGCTGCATGGGGGCAGTACAGTGTGTAAATGTATGTAGAGTAACTCTGTGTTTGCTGGAGGTTTAGAGTGTAGAGCTCACATGGAACTGGTGGCACTGATCACACATTAATGGTGTCAGTGGGGCTGGGTGTGGCTCAAGAAAATAACTTACATGTGTTGTGGAATTATAAGCTAAGGAACCAGGATGAAGCTGGCAGTGAAAAATGAAAAGTTATATCTTGGAAATCAGAATAATTGCTAGGACACAACTAACAAAAGGCCCATTTTATGTTATGCCTCATAAATTAAAATCTCATTGGCCATCAAAACTTGCAATATCCTGTTCTGTCTTTTTTTTCCCCCTTATAGTCTGTTTGGCCACCAGAGGTCATTTGGGCTCTGTAACTTCTGACCATTGAGAAGCCTTCCCTTTTCCATAAAGAGTTTGGACAAATTTGTAGTGTATTTCTCAGTTACTTTTGGTGGCTGTGGCTCCTCCCACATCCTGACCACTTCCCCTTTTGTGCCCCTCCTCCCAAGAAAGAGAAACTCTATTCTGACTGGGGGACTTTTCCTGGTTTGTTATCGTGCCAGATGAGTTTTAAACACACTTACACTCATCCTACCCAGAGTAGGACTCCTAGAAACCTTGACTAGACTGATGTTATTTATTTATTCTTATTACTGATTTTGTTCTTTTTTGCTTATTTTGTTCCTGTTGTGATGGCCGGTGTTGAGCAGAAGATGATGGGCTCCTCTTTCAAGTCTGGGTTCCTCTCAAGGTTTCTTCTTTTTGCTCTTTGACAGTTTTTCCTTGCTCAGTGGGGACTCGGACATCTGTAAAGGTGCTTTGTGACGATGGCCATTGTAAAATGTAATATAGAAATAAACATCACTTTGAATTTTGACTTAATGTTACATTGAACAGCTTCATTTCATATCAGAGTACATACACTGCTCTGGCAAATCAGTCTCTCTACTTCCACATGTACATAAACTTTATGTAAACTTCAGTTATGATCATTTATGCATTTACATGTGATATTTATATATAGTTGTTTTTTTTAATGGTTATGTACTTTTTATAAAAAAGTAACATCTTTTTTACAGTTTACCTTATATTTTTATGCAATGTAACTTGTTGCTGTGTTACAGTCTCCTTGTAATTGGGCTTACTAAGTTTTACTGTTATGGTTCTTGGGTGTTTTTGCAGAATACAAGTTTAATATATAAGCTCCCATGTTACTGGAAATTTATTATTAGTACTGTTTTCTTAATTTATGTATTATAATATGTTAGTTTAAAAGATTTCACCACACTACATTTGCACACAGGAAGTGTATTATCAGACACTATCAGTCTAAGCTTCTATATATATTTTTTTCCTATGTGCATATTCACTGTGATCACAAAGTCTAAAACTCTGTTCTCACACCATTCCCTTATAAAATAATCCTATCCCTGCACTGTCATGCTATGTTTGGTTTAACTCTGGATGTCCTGGCCAATATAATTCAATATCAACTCTGAGAAATTGATAAATGCACCAATCTGTATTAGTCCAGAGATAAATTCTCATTGGCTAGGGATTGCTTTGCGGTCTTGTCTATCTTATTTGGCCTTGATTGTAAAACCTTGATTGTATGTGTGTGTGTGTGTGTGTGTGTGTGTGTGTGTGTGTGTGTCTGTGTGTGTGTGTGTGTGTGTGTGTGTGTTTGTGAGTGAGTGAGTGAGTGAGTGAGTGAGTGAGTGAATGAGTGAGTAAATGGGCATGTCTCTCTTGCTGGGAGCCCTGCACACTGTGACAGCTCCAAGGTTTGTGAGCCTGAAGCACTCAAGAGTTAAAAACACATTTGTCAGGAGGAGAGTATAAGTGTCCTCGTAATGTAATATCTATATTACACAGACAAGATTACTTAGGGGGATTATGTTGTTCTGTTTCAATCTCCTTTTAAGTGCACTTACTATGTTTTATTGTTATGGGTCTTTAGTGTTTTTGCAGAATTTTTTGGTATCTGTCATTTACAGCCATTTTGGTGTCTGCTAATACAAGGCTAATATAGGAGCTCCCATGTTACTGGAAATTTAGTATTGTAGCACTGTTTTCTTTTTGTATGTATTTCATGACACTAAGTATTAGAATATTTAAGTTAAAAAGGTTTCACCACTGTTTTTGCATATAAGAAGTGTATAATCAAGCACTATTAGTCTAAACTTGTGGGTTTTTTCCTATGTCTATATTTACAGTGAACACAAGGTCTAAAACTGTGTTCTCACACCGTTCTCTCAGAAAGCAGCTAAAGAGGGAAGTAAACAGGTTGGCACTGTACTTGAGACAAAGTGATCTGAGTATGGTAGGATGACCTTATAGAATAACCCTATTCCTACACTCTCAGGCTCTGTTTGGTTTACCTCTGGATGTCATGGCCATTATAATTCAGTGTCATCTTTGAGGCATTGATAAATGCATCAATCTGCATTAATCCAGAGATAAATTCTCATTGGCTGGGGGATGTTTTCAGGTCTTGCCTATCTTATTTGGCCTTGATTGTAAAATCAGAAATTCTACTATAGTGCCCTCTGTTCATGATGACTTCCTGCATTGGTGATCAAAAAACAACTCCCAAAACACTTAATAAGAGAGAATAATCTGAAACATTTTTAAACTGTAAAATCTGTACATATTTTATAGAGGAATAAAAAGATCAAAGTAACTTGATCAAACAATTACAAGTTATAACCTGAAGCAAAAGTTTTAAAAATAATCAATGACAAAAGTTTTAAGTTGTGTTAGCCTGTTACATTCACAAGTTAAAAACACATTTTGCAGGAGAAGAGTATGAGTGCCCTTATAACATAATATCTATATTACACAGACAAGTGTAGAATCTGGTATTTTCTACTTTTATAACTTGGATGTTTCTGTTTTTATTGTTTTATATAGCTTTCCACTGTGTAATGTATGTAATTAATATTAATCAACCTTGTGTTCCTGTGTGATACATGGAGCAGTTTTCAAACATGACAGACTAAATAATCCATTGGCAAAAACACATACTGGCAAATAAAAGTGATTCATTATTATACTCATTATATGTTTGGAAAGTTTATTTAAGTTTTCAGGCAGCACTATGTGAGGCTGAACAAGCTGGTTTGAGCTGAGCACCTCTCGTCAAATATAATCCAACCAGCACCCCTCCACCACCCTGTTTCACAGAGAGATCATTATCTGCACTTCTATTTCCTACAGAGTAGCAAGAATAACCAACAGGAAATCAGGCCCCAATCACATTTAGAAGTGGTGCTTACATGTAATGATTAGTATACACAGTTATAATCTAGTTCAGCATTGTTTTTCTTTAATAGCCTCTTTTTATTTGCCCAGAGGTTGTGAATAGTGTAAATCCCATAAAGCACAATGTAACATTTTAGTCTCAGTGCTGCCAGAAAAAAAGTTACACATGCTGTGATACCTCATATTTGAAAGAATCATTATCAGCTCTTCCTTGTCCAGCTGCTGGAGTAAACAGTGAAATTCCAGACTACAGACACAGCCAGTACCAAGCCCATGCTAATGACCAGCACATCCAGTTATTAGTGAATATCTACAGCATGTAACAGACATGCATAGTGTTGTACAAAAGTACAGGACGTTTTAAAGGAAAACCGACAGACAAAATAATCATTCATAACTTATGTGACTGTGCAGGGCAATATACAGAGCAGGATACAAGTGTCATTCTGAGAATTTAGGGAAAACAAAACAGCGCAAACACAGCACAAACAGATACAAATATATATATGCATCTGTACTAAAAAGCAACTGACTCTTGAAATTTAGGCTTCTGTGATCACTTTTTAAAGCAAAGAGACAATAACATCTACTTTCTTGACTGATCTGTTTTTGAGGAATCCAACCTGCACTGTCCTGCACTGTTAGCCTGACAGCCTGTTAGGCTTTATTTATTGACCATGTTTTTGTCCTGGTCAATAAAACACAAACAGTGTCAGCTCTTAGTTCATCTTGGGTTCCTTCACATGCTTGAACAACTTCACTACTGAAAAATTAGTAGGAACTTTTATAAAATGCATATCTTATATCACTTTGCACTTTATAGACTGAAATTTATTTGTATTTTTTCAGGATTTTATATAAGAACCATGATCATTTTAAAAACTTGCATGCTTAAGAATATGCCATAATATTATAACATAAAGAGGCATAAATGATAATACTGTATTTTATACTGTTACTAATACTGTTACTGTACTTTCTAAACCTTGATTACTAATCTCTAGATTATTTGCTTTGGACTAAATTTGATTCACATTTTTTTCTTTATTAATCTGATTCAGTTCCAATTTACAGGTCCGGTTCAGCCTAGGGAGCATGCATAACATCTCGAAAAATCACAACCTTTCACTACTTTACTAAAACATCCTAATAACACACTTTCATAGACGACAACCAACTTAATCTTCTTTTAATTCTACATCAGCCATCTGCGGTTTCATAACATTGTGTATATTCTTTATCTGTCACCCACTTTTGAGCACAGTGGTTCTCTAAGACAAATGTGGCACAACCAACAGAAACACAACATACCTTAAAGATCAGAAAGCAGATGAATGGAGAGAAAAGATTTAGAAATTACAGAGTTACACAGCACCTCCATTACAATACTGAATGTGCCAGTAAAGAGATAATGTGTCCAGACTTCATTTAGGATTATAGAAGGGAAGAGAGCTAATAATCTAGATGATAGTCAGTAAGGGCTGAACATTTCACTTCAGAGTACATGCTGTCTTCAGGCTGTCCTCTCTTCACTTGTCCTCTTTTGGTTTCCCTCTCATTGAAATGAATGGCAGCATAATTCAGCTCTTCAGCATCATGTCGCTGTGGGAATGAACAACAATCTTTAGTGAACATTACTGTCATTCTGATCCTTATTTAGAATATGACTACTAGTCTGAAACACAGAGACAGTGAGTTGCCTTCTCCTCCTCCTCTACAGCAGTGCAGTGTTACATGTCTCATACATCTCCACCACAATAGCTTCATGCATGTGTGTCAATGATGCTGTATTTAGACTACAGCTATAAACTATATTAGCACCACAGATATGAAACAGAGGAAGCTAAGCAGAGCCAGAAACATTCTTAGTAAAAGATGTAATAGATTTAAATGTATAAAAGTCAGTAAATTGCTTTTTAAGATTTACATATCTTAATACTGTTTTTCATTAGACTAATATTATAGTAGCTCGTCATTCTGCTCTTTACATAGCCTGTTTTGTCTGAAACAAAGCAATTAAACAAATGCACATAATGTGAGATACAGCATATTTTATCATGGTAGACCCACCTCACTAAATAGAAATCCTTACTTTCAAATCTGGACTTTTCTAATATGGGGTGCATGTCATTTTATGCTAATTAAAAAAAGTAGCTAATGTAACATCTACTGTTGTCATGTCTATGATTGGCTATTTGCTAAGCATTATATTTATATATTTAATGGCATGAAAACACAATTGCACAAGTTATACCTGAGTGGTAGTTTTCTTCATCACACTACCTTATTGAGGTCTCGCTGTGCTTAGGGAAAGAATACAGAATTAAATGTTATTGAATCAGAGAACATTACCTGTATGCCAGGTTTGTTGTAAAATACTTATCAATAATTTCAATATTTCTTAAAGATAAAAATAGTATGAAGTCATGAATTAGAATAGGCTGAGCCCCCTCCCCTTTATGAACACTTACCATTGCCGTGTTCAGAGTTTTTCATCTTACAAATGATTATAGCTTGAGCAATGATAACAGCTGCAAACACTCCCAGCACTGCTCCAAGACAGATCACTACAAAATTTATTGTAAAATGTTTTTTATAAATATTAAGTTGAATATAAAATTAAAGTGAAATTAAAGTGTTATATATATATATATATATATATATATATATATATATATATATATATATATATATATATATATATATATATAAAACTCACTCTCTCTCTCTCTCTCTCTCTCTATCTCTCGCTATATATATATATATATATATAATTTAGGTTTTGTTTTTTTTTTTTGTTTTTTTTTCAGAGAATTCTACTATATAAGCCTTGAATTGACAATTCCTTGGGGAACTGACTATAATGCTGAAATTTGATACACTGATGTGGATTACTCTTGATAGGCTGATGAACATAATACAAATACTGTACAATCTTAGTTTTTCTTGGTGATATTCGGAGGAATGTACTAGATTGTTGTGACTTGCGACTATCGTACAGAAACTTGAATGATATTAAAAAAAACCTTGATAATCATTTTATTTAAATAAAAAAGACACAAAGATACTTGCTTGACAGCTCTGTTTTTGAGGAATCCAACCTGCAGTGTCCTGCACAATCAGACTGTTAGTTTGTTTTTTTTTATCCTCGTCAATAAAACACAAACAGTGTCAGCTCTTAGTTTATCTTGAGTTCCTTCACAACTTCACTACTGAAAAATTAGCAGGTGCTTTTTTAAAATGTTTATCTTATATAACTTTGCACTTTATAGACTGAAATTTATTTGTGTTTATTCAGGATTTTAATTATCTTCTTCATAAAACATCTATAGCTTTGGCATTAAAAGAACAAGTGCTTGGTGCTTTAGTTATAATCCAGTGTTAAGAAGTTTAAAATAAAACATTTCATTACCTGTTACACAGCCAAAGGTAGCAGAGGAAAAGAGAACCGTTGTTGCATTTGGTATTCCACAGAAATAAGTTCCTTCATCATGTGTTGTAGCATTTTCAATAGTCAAAACGTTTGTGCTATTAGTCCACGTCATTGTAAATCTGGAGTTGTTGAATGGAGAAGAAAATATGGCCTGTTTATTTGTTTTCATTCTTCCTACTTGCTGAGGCTTCTGGTTCAGTCTTTGCTTGTACCAAATGTAAACATCATCACTGGATATTGCTTTCAATGTGCAGTTAAGAGTGATCTTTTTCCCAGGTAAATTTATGACTGCTTGTTTAGCAGCGTTTGTAGTTTGAATAGGACCTATAAAATTAAAACAAGTTATTAATGAAAAAAAGTGTGGACAAAAGTTTATCCAAAGCAAATAATGTATATTGATTATTAATCCAGCATCATAAAGTACAGTAACGGATGTATTTATAAACACTGATAAAGATTTGGAACCGTACATGTCTTGTAGCTGAAAAATATAAGTATCCAGACTGCTATCATTATTGCAGAGTAACACTCAGACCTCAGAGGAGACGATGTGAAAAGAAGCAACTGATAAACTAATTAAACTTCATGAGCTTTCAGGTCTCATGACTCAAAACCTCATTGGCTGGCGAAAGTCACGTGGTCCTGTTCTGTCCTGTATTCTTACAACCTTTTTTGGCAACCTGCAGTGTCTGATCTCTTTAAAACATGTTGAGCCCAACGTCTATATAAATTAAAGTAACAGACCACCACTGAAAGAAAGGGGTGATTTGAGAATAGTGTTTATAGTATTTAAATTTGCTCTAAATCTTTTTTTTAATTATTATTATTTATTTTTTTTCTTTTTTATACAGTTCAGATTATTTGAATGCAGATTCTTTTTGGCATTTTTGGACCTGGTGGAACATGATTGTGCTGTACCACAGATGTTTGCAACATCTCACTGCCACATCTTTGCTTATGGAATTTGGTTTTAGGGTTTTTAAACTAAATGTAGCTGTGAAGGAATTATAGGAAGTAGCTGAAAGGACTAGTGTGGTGGAATTTTGAATAAACAGCAAGTCAGATGTGATTAAAAGAGTAATTTAATAAAGAAAATAAGACATACAAAACACAACTGTGTGAGAGCTAATGCTCTAAAGCAAAGGCTCTAAAGGGGTAGACTGGCTCTGCTCCTTATACCTAAACTTCACATCCCGGAAGGGATGTCCTTTCATCCTATTTACCCGTTTCCTGCTCTTTATCGCGCTAAACACTTTTGCACATACCAGGATGCTCTGTTCCACCAGGACGGACACAGTTTGCTAGTTCCTCTTTATCAGCATTAGTCGCACGACACATGCAAGATCACGAAGCAGCTGATTCAGCAGTCGTTTTGTTCACACAATACACAAAGACAGAATGTGCAGACTAAACTATTCATATAGGATTACATAGAGAAAGGATTAACATGATTATATATGAATCACATGATAATACATGATCGAATAATAATTTCCATCACACTAGTCAGTGATTGTGGGTGAGGAGAGTACAGGCTAGACAGGGAAATGCATAATGCAAATAGAACCAGTGCCACTGAACATGCATTAAATGTATTAATGAGGCTGCACAAGGCCTTAGTCACTGTGGAGACCAGCATGGAACTGCTGTGTTTGGGAATACTTGGTGGTGTAGTTCATCACATCTATATGAAACAGTCAGCACTGAATAGACATTAACAGTGTCAGTGTGGCTGGGTATGACTTTAGTTTCTGGGGAGACCAGTGATGGATTTTATAGGTTATGAAGTGATTGGCTGCATGGGGGCAGTCCAGTGTGTAAATGTATGTAGAGTAACTCTGTGTTTGCTGGAGGTTTAGAGTGTAAAGCTCACATGGAACTGGTGGCACTGATCACACATTAATGGTGTCAGTGGGGCTGGGTGTGGCTGAAGAAAATAACTTACATGTGTTGTGGAATTATAACCTAAGGAACCAGGATGAAGCTGGCAGTGAAAAATGAAAAGTTATATCTTGGAAATCAGAATAATTGCTAGGACACAACTAACAAAAGGCCCATTTTATGTTATGCCTCATAAGTTAAAATCTCATTGGCCATCAAAACTTACAATATCCTGTTCTGTCTTTTTTTTCCCCCTTATAGTCTGTTTGACCACCAGAGGTCATTTGGGCTCTGTTAACCTTTGACCATTGAGAAGCCTTCCCTTTTCCATAAAGAGTTTGGACAAATTTGTAGTGTATTTCACAGTTACTTTTGGTGGATGTGGCTCCTCCCACATCCTGACCACTTCCCCTTTTATGCCCCTCCTCCCAAGAAAGAGAAACTCTATTCTGACTGCGGGACTTTTCCTGGTTTGTTTGTTTCTGTGCCAGGTTTTAAACACACGTACACTCATTCAACCTAGAGTAGGACTCCTAGAAACGTGGATGAGACTCATGTTACTTACTTATACTTACTTTTGTGTGTGTGTGTGTGTGTGTGTGTGTGTGTGTGTGTAAACGTGCATGACTCTCTTGCTGGGAGCCCTAAGGTTTGTGAGCCTGACGCACTCAAGAGTTAAAAACACATTAGTCAGGAGAGTATAAGTGTCTTCATAATGTAATATCTATATTACACAGACAAGATTATTTAGGGGGATTTTGTTTTGTTTCAATCTCCTTGTAAGTGCACTTGCTATGTTTTATTGTTATGGGGCTTTAGTGTTTTTACAGAATTTTTTGGTATCTGTCATTTACAGCCATTTTGGTGTCTGCTAATACAAGGCTAATATAGGAGCTCCCATGTTACTGGAAATGTATTATTGTAGCACTGTTTTCTTTTTGTATGTATTTCATGACACTAAGCATTAGAATATTTAAGTTAAAAAAGTTTCACCACTGTTTTTGCATATAAGAAGTGTATAATCAAGCACTATCAGTCTAAACTTGTGGGTTTTTTCCTATGTCTATATTCTCAGTGACCACAACGTCTAAAACTGTGTTCTCACACCATTCTCTCAGAAAGCAGCTAAACAGGGAAGTAAACAGGTTGGCACTGTACTTGAGACAAAGTGATCTGAGTATGGTTGGATGACATTATAGAATAACCCTATTCCTACACTCTCAGGCTCTGTTTGGTTTAACTCTGGATGCCCTGGCCATTATAATTCAGTGTCAGCTTTGATAAATTGATGAATGCACCAATCTGCATTAATCAAGAGATACATTCTCATTGGCTGGGGGAAGTTTTGAGGTCTTGTTTTCAGGTCTTGCCTATCTTATTTGGTCTTGATTGTAAAATCAGAAATTCTACTATAGTGCCCTCTGTTCATGATGACTTCCTGCATTACTGATCATAAAACATCTCCCGAAACACTTCATAAGAGAGAATAATCTGAAACGTTTTAAAACTGTAAAATCTGTACATATTTTATAGAGGAATAAAAAGATCAAAGTAACTTGATCAAACAATTACAAGTTATAACCTGAAGCAAAAGTTTTAAAAATAATCAATGACAAAAGTTCTAAGTTGTGTTAGCCTGTTACATTCACAAGTTAAAAACACATTTTGCAGGAGAAGAGTATGAGTGCCCTTATAACATAATATCTACATTACACAGACAAGTGTACAATCTGGTATTTTCTACCTTTATAACTTGGGTGTTTCTGTTTTTATTGTTTTATATAGCTTTCCACTGTGTAATGTATGTAATTAATATTAATCAACCTTGTGTTCCTGTGTGATACATGGAGCAGTTTTCAAACATGACAGACTAAATAATCCATTGGCAAAAACACATACTGGCAAATAAAAGTGATTCATTATTATACTCATTATATGTTTGGAAAGTTTATTTAAGTTTTCAGGCAGCACTATGTGAGGCTGAATAAGATGATAGAACTCAGTGGTTTGGGTCGAGCTCCTCTGGTCAAATATAATCCAACAAGCACCCCTCCACCACCCTATTTCAGGTGAGAGATCATTATCTGCACTTCTATTTCCTATAGAGTAGCAAGAATAACCAACAGGAAATCAGGCCCCAATCACATTTAGAATTGGTGCTCAAATTTAACGATTAGTATACACATATTTATGATCTAGTTCAGCATTGTTTTTCTTTAATAGTTGCTTTTTATTTGCCCAGAGGTTGTGAATAGTGTACATCCCGTAAAGCACAATATAATGTTTTGGTCTCAGTGCTGCCAGAAAAAAGTATCACATGCTGTGATACCTCATATTTGAAAGAATCAGTATTTCCTAATGCCAAACAACCTAAATTCATTAATGTATATATCTGCAAGAATGACTGAAGTTCCTGGCTGCCATTCACAAATTGTCTTCATTTTGATGATTTTTGACAGAATTCTACCAAGCATATATTCTCCAACACAGACCTCATATTTATCAATCAATAACTTTTTGTGCTGTGTTCAAGTTGTTACTGTCCTCTTTTAGAGAGCAGGTCTATTATTGGGTTACATCTCTTCAGAGCCAGCTGTGTTCATAGATTTAGCTTTTAACTAAACTGGAATGTCAGTGGTGATTCAGTGATTCAAGGTAGTGGCAATTTTGTAAAAGGTCATTAGAGGAAACCAAAACACACAGTGATGTACAGACTCCCAGCTTTGCTGTCTTCATATTAAAAGAAGATTAGCTCAGTGGTTAAGGTACTTGACTAGCAGTCAGAAGGTTGCCAGTTTAAGTCCCGTCACCACTGTTAGGCCACTGAGCAAGACGCTTAATCCTCAAGTTGTGTTCAGTCAGAATTGTTATTAACTTTGGATAAAAGTGTCAGCTAAATGTCAATTATGCTGGTCTATGTGTATCTTGTGTAATTGATTTGGGTTTTGTAATTGTTCTGGGTTTTAAAAAAGCCTACCTCTACAGTTCCTGTTGTCAGTATTACTCATCCAGTTGGCTTGTGTTGACACTTGTGTTGTAGAACCTAAGTACACTTGGGCATGCATAACAATAGAGACAGGGATTATCCACATATACATCAAGTGTAAACACAAGTTGTGTGTACATCTGTCTGTGTTTGTTGGTGAACTGAGCCATGTACAGACAAATAGTGTTTTCTCTCTCACAGAGCAGACGGGAGAGTGTGGTGTGTCTGAACAGGGCCTGATTTAGTAGGATAAATTACAGGTGTCTCCATCTGAGAACTTTGTTTTTGTGAATGATGGTGTCGATGGTGTTGAGTAATTTATCACTGAACCAACTGAGTTTGCCTGTTTTGTAATATAACTGGCCTGCACTCAAACAGGCCAGAATCTCACATGGGTGTACTCATTTTCTTGATGCCCTGTTTTCTGCATCTTGTCCTCATCGACCTGTAATGCAGCATAACAGAACTCTTTAGTACTGGGATCCTTTTCACACAAACAAGGGAAGTTGTGTTGCAGCCCCATAGGTAACAAAGAAAAAGAGTGCAACTCAACTGGGAGAATTTGGTTAAATTAAAACTGACCCAGGTACAGTGAAACAAGCATATAGTAGCATACCTGGCCTGCTGGCCTCTCTCCCTCTTTGATGTTGTCTGACTGAGATGTTTTGCCTTGAAATTGATGAAAAAGGGAACACATGTCAGATATTCAACCAAGTGATAATAAATCACTGACAGTTTTGTTGACCTGAATTAACTCACATTTGCAGCTCTTCCTTGTCCAGCTGCTGGAGCAAACAGTGAGATTCCAGGCTACAGACACAGCCAGTGCCAGACCCATGCTAATGACCAGCACACCATGGTGGTAGTGAATGTCTACATAATAAGCAGCAGCAAAAATAACTGTTAAATGCACACACACACACACACACACACACACACACACACACACACACACACACACACATAATAACTGTAACACACACACACACACACTTAATAACTGTAACATACTCACACACACACACACACACACACACACACATATTGACTTGATAAGCATGAAACAGCAGATAAATGTAAAAACTAATAGACCATAAATGATTGAAACATGATATTGAAATAATATTATGCAAATAAAAATAAATAAATAAAAACTTTATGCGTTAAACCATTGGACTTAATTAATTAAACTACATAAATACCTTTAGTGTAACTAAGACTTAGACACTAACATACCATGCATCACCTTTCATGAGTTGAGAGTAGACTTAACAGAAGCTAGTGATGAACTGGAGTAGCTCTGTGTGAGTAAAGTCAATCAGCAATGATCTCTCCTTATCAGCCTAGTCTGCACCGAAGGTGTTTTGCATAGACTTACACGAGTGCACTTGTTATCACATATATAAAACAAATCCATAACTAACTAATCCACAATGCACAGGGTCAGTCATGAGGGAGTTAAAGCAAGACATGTCCTTAGATAAAATATCTTAATACATGGTCTGTGCTGGCTCCCAGATGGTGGAAGGAATTTCCACTGGAGGTCCTGACAGCAGAGTCTCTTTGCAGTCCTGAAACACAGACTGAAGACTATTTGTAGAATATTTAAATGACTGCTAATCCTGTTCTTATATTGAGTAACTGAAACTCTAGTACTCATTGTGATGTATTGTGCATTGCACTTATTGTTGTCTGTTATAGAGTTTATATGTGTGGTACTTCTAGGCATTAACATTGATCCCTGTATTTCTATAGTGTTGGTATATTAGTATATTGGACTCTAACCTACTGTATAGTACTAGGATGTATTCTATGAGTAAATGACAAAGCACGTTTGTTAGTCGCTCTGGATGAGAGCGTCTGCCAAATGCCATACATGTAAATGGTTAGTAAATGTTTTTGTTGCACTATATAACATAATATTCAATAATATTCATTATTTAATATACTTCAATTATCTTTGATATTTTTTTGTATTGCATAATATTCATTACTAGAAAACCATTCTTATGGTTCTTTGGTTTTTATATCTGAATAAATCTGTTGTTTCATGTTTATATTTATCGCACCAATATACCAACTGTGTGTGTGTGTGTGTGTGTGTGTGTCTCTGTGTGTGTGTGTCTGTGTCTCTGTGTGTGTCTGTGTGCATTTGTCAGCTATATTCACTGCTTTCCTTTGTATTATTCACCCTGCAGCTTGAGTGTCTCTGGTCTAGTAAACAGGAATGAGGCCATGAGACTCTGAGCACTGAGCGGAACGGGTGATGGCGACGCTTCTGTTTTTAAGAAGATCACCATTCATGTTATAATGTAGCCCCATTTATACTTCTACGCAGAACAGCAGTTCATCATCTTGGCATATATCACACTTTATGGGAATCTGGTGAGTGTTCATAAGTTGGCTTCTGGAGTTGAACTCTAGTATTCAACTGAGTTCTGGATGAAGGCACATATGGCCTTTCTAGTGAGCGAGACACATGAGAACTTGTGTGTGTGGCAGTCATCTTGTAGTCAATACAATCAACACTCTGGTCTATCTGTCTGCTGTTGCAAACCTTGTTGGCAGGTCTGTCTGTCTGTTTTTTGAGTCTCTAATGTTTGCTAATTCATCCCAAAAACAGATCCCATGAATGTCCAATTGAAGAATGAGACAGAAATGATATATTTACAAAACCTTGCCTGTACTTATTTATGAAAGAGCATCTGAAGATTGACATGACTTATCCAGACTAATGGTGTCACAATACGGCCCCTCCCTCCTCCTCAAACGTCTCTGTCCATGTGATCGTTAGTCTGTAGTGCCACACCCTCTCTTGTCGCCCACCTGATCCTTGTTGTGTGTAATCGTCGTGCACAATTCTAGTTCCAAACTGTGTGTATAATTATCTGTTACCCATCGACTGTGGGATATTCAATAATGTACCTTAATAAACATACATGCGCAGACATACACACACACACACACACACACACACACACACACACACACACATGAGAAAATGGTGGTGAAGAGAACAAGTTATCTACCAATGCCCTGCTGTAATATTTTTTAAGTGTTCATGCACTTAGCCTGTTACACTTAAAAGAGATCTATTTTATTCTATTTAATCAATTTCATTCTCCCTTATGTAAATCTACGTATAGTAATTTGAAATTTGACATTTCAAAATAAAAAAGACACAAAGATACTTGCTTGACAGCTCTGTTTTTGAGGAATCCAACCTGCAGTGTCCTGCACAATCAGACTGTTAGTTTGTTTTTTTTTATCCTCGTCAATAAAACACAAACAGTGTCAGCTCTTAGTTTATCTTGAGTTCCTTCACAACTTCACTACTGAAAAATTAGCAGGTGCTTTTATAAAATGTGTATCTTATATAACTTTGCACTTTATAGACTGAAATTTATTTGTGTTTATTCAGGATTTTAATTATCTTCTTCATAAAACATCTATAGCTTTGGCATTAAAAGAACAAGTGCTTGGTGCTTTAGTTATAATCCAGTGTTAAGATTTTTAAAATAAAACATTTCATTACCTGTTACACAGCCAAAGGTAGCAGAGGAAAAGAGAACCGTTGTTGCATTTGGTATTCCACAGAAATAAGTTCCTTCATCATGTGTTGTAGCATTTTGAATAGTCAAAACGTTTGTGCTATTAGTCCACGTCATTGTAAATCTGGAGTTGTTGAATGGAGAAGAAAATATGGCCTGTTTATTTGTTTTCATTCTTCCTACTTGCTGAGGCTTCTGGTTCAGTCTTTGCTTGTACCAAATGTAAACATCATCACTGGATATTGCTTTCAATGTGCAGTTAAGAGTGATCTTTTTCCCAGGTAAATTTATGACTGCTTGTTTAGCAGCGTTTGTAGTTTGAATAGGACCTATAAAATTAAAACAAGTTATTAATGAAAAAAAGTGTGGACAAAAGTTTATCCAAAGCAAATAATGTATATTGATTATTAATCCAGCATCATAAAGGACAGTAACGGATGTATTTATAAACACTGATAAAGATTTGGAACCATACATTTCTTGTAGCTGAAAAATATAAGTATCCAGACTGCTATCATTATTGCAGAGTAACGCTCAGACCTCAGAGGAGACGATGTGAAAAGAAGCAACTGACAAACTAATTAAACTTCATGAGCTTTCAGGTCTCATGACTCAAAACCTCATTGGCTGGCAAAAGTCATGTGGTCCTGTTCTGTCCTGTATTCTTACAACCTTTTTTGGCAACCTGCAGTGTCTGATCTCTTTAAAACATGTTGAGCCCAACATCACATGAGAACTTGTGTGTGTGGCAATCATCTTGTAGTCAATACAATCAACACTCTGGTCTATCTGTCTGCTGTTGGAAACCTTGTTGGCATTTCTGTTTGTCTGTTTTTTGAGTCTCTAATGTTTGCTAATTCATCCCAAAAACAGATCCCATGAATGTCCAATTGAAGAATGAGACAGAAATGATATATTTACAAGACCTTGCCTGTACTTATTTATGAAAGAGCATCTGAAGATTGACATGACTTATCCAGACTAATGGTGTCACAATACGGCCCCTCCCTCCTCCTCAAACGTCTCTGTCCATGTGATCGTTAGTCTGTAGTGCCACACCCTCTCTTGTCGCCCACCTGATCCTTGTTGTGTGTAATCGTCGTGCACAATTCTAGTTCAAACTGTGTGTATAATTATCTGTTACCCATCGACTGTGGGATATTCAATAATGTACCTTAATAAACATAAATGCGCAGACATACACACACACACACACACGAGAAAATGGTGGTGAAGAGAACAAGTTATCTACCAATGCCCTGCTGTAATATTTTTTAACTGTTCATGCACTTCATCTGTTAGCCTGTTACACTTAAAAGAGATCTATTTTATTCTATTTAATCAATTTCATTCTCCCTTATGTAAATCTACGTATAGTAATTTGGAATTTGACATAGGTTGGATAGAAATAAATTGCTCCATTGAATCACGTGTCCCTGAAATAAATTCCCATTCAAACATGAGTAATTAAACTTTTACTTTTGATAATTAATTATATTCTAGCAAATACGTTAAACATTTAACCCAATTGGGTTTCTGCATGCTAGTTGTTCTCTTTCAGCTAAGGATGAACTGCATAAGAATGAATATATAAAAATAAGATTGCAAGAACTTAAATGGAAGTAAAAGATATCTGATGAATTATCAGAAACCTAACTGATCAAAATACCCAAAAATCCAAGTTACTGTGAAGGTCAAAGCAAAAACTACTTTCACTTAGTTTATTATAGAGCTTCTTAGCATCTGAAATGTTTCTGAAACAAATGACCATTTTAAGAATAGCTCTGTGCATCCTGTGGAAACTTTGACGGGGGAAACATGCGTTGTTGTTCTGAGAAAGTCGTGTGGGGTGGTCAAACTGGCATACTGAGTTGAAGCAGAGAAACTGTTTGGTATAGAGGGTGAGTGATGGAGCAAAGAATAGAGTCCAGCACAGAGCTGTAAAACCACCAACTGAACACGAACCTGGGGTGACCACTAGCACATCAAAGCCTGGGTTTCATATACACACACACGTAAGCGCACAGTCAACCCCATTACATATATCTATATATATATATATATATATATATATATATATATATATATATATGTATATATATATATATATAATGCATACAGATGCAAAGATGAAGTGGTAGTAAAACTGTAGTGTAGCACACAAGGTTTAAAAAAATACATTAAATAAAATCCACACACAACATTAAGATAATTAAAATCAGATGGAGACTGAAGAAAATATACATTTGAAAGCGTGTAAAAGCCTTACAACATTTTGAAAACCAGATGTTCTCAATGATTGATATTTAGAAATAGTATACAATCATGCATGCTCACACACATCCACACACACACACACACACACACACACACACACACACACACACACACACACACTATGTACTGAAAAGACATACATTATCAAGCACTATGTGGACTGTGATATAACAAAAAATTCTATATATTCATAAATAGAATACAATCAGATATTATATAGTTTATGCTATTTATACAGATATTACTTTTTATATATTTAACATTGATATATTTCCATTGACTAATTGCATTTAGATCAAATGAAAGGAACATTCATGCACAAGTATCATTTTGAATAATTTTATTGTTCCTCCTAATGAGAGAGAGAGAGAGAGAGAGAGAGAGAGAGAGAGAGAGGGAGAGAGAGAGAGAAAGAGGAGGGGGCAGTGGGTGGAGATAGAGTGGAGGAATGAAAAAGAGTCTCTTAGCTATCAGTCTCAGTTTAGCAGTGACTCTCCCAGTCTCAACAACTGATCTGGTAAAACACCACCCTGCCTCCCATTCAGGTCACATCTCAGCTCTCACATGGATGAAGGAATCATGAGAGCAGCTCAGTGTGTAATTCCAGCATCAACCCAGAACAAGCCGCATGTCGACTAATAGTGCACGGTTATAATAATGATGTAATAAAATGCTGATGAACCGAAAAAGTGAGATGAGACCTTACACATTTGGCTCTACTGGATTATGTGGTATCTGTATTCCATTTGCCTTCTGAACACCTACCACATAAAAAACCCACAAACAATAAATTCTAAACAAATCTACCACTGATAAGGTTAACTCTGTATGACCTGGTCAGTGTAATTTGGACAAGGTAAGACTGTGACGTCGCTAATGTGGCGCTAACTTCAGAGGTCTCCGCGACTGCACAAAAACCTCTTCATGCTATTAGTTCTAGTGTACTACACTATTGAAAAATTGAGGCAACGCTTGGAAAATAATGCAAATATGTACCATACAAAGATGTTTGAACATTAGACTTACTTGAATTCCAAGGAGTCGTCTGTTCACCAAAACTGTAATTATGGATTTATGAGAATGTTAGATAGTTAGGATGTTTAGAGAGTTAGCTGTCGATGTGTGTGTATATATATATATATATATAATTTTTTTTTTTTTAATGGTAAGTCTTTGATCATACGTATTTCTTATATGTTGATTATTAAATGATAACATAACATGCAATAATGAACTCATTTTTGAAAACGGAAACTCTAACAAAACCACTGTTTAACTTTCTTCTGTGAAAAGTGAGGTAAAATAACTGACTACATGACTAAATATGAAAATTGTGAGATTGTGCAATCAGAAACAATGCATGAGCAAAATTCAAATGAGCTGGCTTAATTCAGAGCAACACAAAGCAAGCAAAAATAGCAAGAACACAGAGACCTGCTTCAGTTGTTTGGCTGGATGAGTAGGTAACGTGAAGCATCATGTGGGGGAGGACTTTAAGTATGGGGGAGGGGTTTGGAAACAGGTGTGTGTAAGTGATAATCAGTATTCTGATGAAAGTAAATGAGGTTGTGATTGGAGGGACTGGTAGGTGTGGGATGATCAAGATCTGGGATTGGTGCTCATGTGGGTGGGGTCTCTGCCCTGTGAGTAGTTGAATGCAAATGAAACAATTACAATAAAATTAAAATGAATCTCCAGTCACTAAAACATGACTAAAACTAAGGTATAATAATCAAATTAAATACAATTAAAATTATTTACAAGTTTTAAAAAAACAGACAAACAAACAAAATTGAAAATTACATCTGACATTAACTCTGAAGTAGACAGGTATAGTTTTTCAGTCTTTCAGTCTTTTAATTTATTTTTTAGTTTTGAATTACATCGTCATTCTCTGTGATTAGCATAATAGGAGCGACTCACGTCAAAAATATGACAAAACATTGTCAATAAGACTCGGCTTCATATTTAAACATTATGCATGATATTTGTCATCTGGTTTGAAGGCTAGTTAATGTTACTGCTAGCAAACAGAGATCCTGACCACAGTAATTGTCACATCTTAATACCCCTGACAATCTGACAACTACTCACATTAAATGAACCTCATAATTGTTCGAGCATGGGTATAGTTTGGAAAACTCAATAATATTAAAGTATTAAGAAAAACATAATAACTCTGATTCTGATTCTAATACTGTTTGAATGGACTGAAAATGAGACTAAAAATAAGTTGAATAAATAAGGTATGGTTATTTATGACTATGGTATGGTACGATTTGGTATTCTGCAGATAAGGCAAAGGAACTGGGTCTCTGTTAAGTATTAACAACAGACAGAAATACAAAGACCTATTACAGAGAGAAAGCAACTGAGTAAATTCAGTTACTCGATTGCTTATTCAAATGCAGGAGGAAAAGTGTGAAGAAGCTCTATCAGGTTTGTGAGAGAAAGAAAGAGGATTAGTGTGTAAGTACAAGTTAGCAGTGCTAGTATTGGGATAAAGTGTGAGACTGGAAACTGGTTGTAGATAAACAATTTACTGCTCCGAGGCAGGACATGGTGTTGTATTCAGAGGGTGAGTGAAGTTTATTTTATTGAACTAAGGATTCCATTTGAGCACAAAATATGAACAAGATGAAATATGCAGATCTGATGACGATTGGCGATCACATAGTATGCCAGTAACGATAAAGACAAGTAGGTCTGTAGTCAAGTACTTCCCTGCTGGAGTTTAGCTTAAGAGGCTGCTGGATAAAACTGTACTGTTGGAGTTTTCAGATGAAAATAGATGGTAGATATGTAGATAAAAGTGCTAGCTGGTTGCTGTGGTTGAAGTTGGGGGTGAAATATAAATGAGTACAGTAGGTTATAGCTGTGTAGAGTGGGACTATAAAGGTAGTGTTAGTTGTAGGAGGTGAACAGTGGTGTTTCTTAATGCATGTATGGTACTGTTGGTGTGTTTTAATGCATGTACAGGGTAAAAGAGTTTGAGTGTGAGTAGTGCAGTGATGGAGCCAGAGACACTGAGCATGCATTAACAGTACCAGTGGTGTTTGCTCTGGCCTTAGTCATCAGAGAGACCAAGTCAGATCTGATTTGATTTTCAGCTGTATTAATTTGGTGGTGTTTGTTTGGCTGTATGATTACAGTAAAACTTACATGTAAAACTATGTGGAACTGGTGACACTGAACATGCAGTATCAGTAGTGCTATATAGTATCAGTAGTGCTATATAGTATCAGTTGGTCACCAGGAAGGTCACTATGGTAGCAGTTAATGATTCTTACTTTCTAATGTCTAATTGATGAAAGCTTGTGATGTGATGGGCTTCAAAGTGAGTTTCATTCATGTGTAGCGAAGATAAATGGGGAGAGTTAGGGGACAGGACTTTATCTAATCCCTAAAGATCTGGGACATGTGATTAATGTTATGCATATTTTACCCATTGCATTGCATTCTAATTATAATATTGGAACATGATAGGTTAAAGCCATTTTTGTGATGTCAAAAAAATGAGCTGAATCTTTTTTTTTTTTTTTTTTTTTTTACTGGAAGTATTGAGAAAGGCTCTGTTTTCAGTGGAATAATGACACTGTATAATGCCACTGTATAATAAATTTGTCCAAAATACTAATCTATATTATTACACTAAGCTATCCAAGAGCTCTTATCCCATGAATGTGTCAAATAATAAAAAACTTAACTTGACGAATTGAATACATTTGAAACAACATATGACACAAAAAAGACAATGTTTTTAAGATAACTATACAGCATTTTTGTTGCAGTTTCTTATTGGAGGAAAAACACAGGAGGTATGTTATGTAAATAGGTTCTATCAAAACTCTTTGAGTTGAAGCTGGTTGTCTTTGACAGTTTATCAAGCAAACACACCATACAACAGGGACTGGGGATTTGGAGAATGGTCCTGATGTGTCTCACAGCAGTGCTTTCTAGTGAAATAGGTGAGTGCAACCAGCTTTTGCAATAATCATCCTACATTTTTCAAAGTTTTTTCTCTCAACAATATTTACACGTTCAGTAATGTTTTAGGCCCTATTCAGCCAAAGGCACATGCATTCCTAAGATACATGTCTTTTTCATCTGCACAAATAAGTACCTTTGCACATGGTTTATAGAGTTACCTTTGGCATGAACCAAGGTTTCATTCTTTGGGCAAAAGGTGTCAATCAGCTGAACTCTGTGACCACCGTTGCGTTTGGAGAGAACGTGACTCTCCAGTGCTTTCTGCTGGAAGAGGACAACACCGATCCCATCGTTTGGTACCAGCAAAAAACAGGACAGGAGCCTCGTATAATGGCCATGACTCAGAAATCAGTAGAGACTTCCTCTTACTACAGTGAATTTAAACCTCCAAAGTTCACTGTTGTGAAGGGAAGAGGGTTCTGTCAGCTTTCACTAATGTTATAATTGGCTGCTTACTAATAAGACAATTAATGCTGGAGACACTCAAATAATGGGATAAACTGAATTATCTGAGGTCTGTGTTTTATCTTACATCAGTAAGCCCTGTGGGTCCAGTACAATACAGTCTTGATGGGATATGGTGTGTGGAGGAATATTGGCATAGCAGTGTTAAGATGGTCACTCCTACCTGGGCTGTGGCCATTACTTTGAGACACACCTATAACATCAGGGATGTGAGCTCACAATACCATAACTTTCATTTCCTCTCATTTCCTCTCCATTCACAGAGCAGTGTGATTCAGAGGAGCTGAAATATGCAGTAATGAACTTCTCTTATAGCAAAACCAAAAGAAAGAAATGAGGGTGAGGTCAGTTGTAAACCAGCGTGTACTTGCATCTGACTGTTACTTAGATTACATCGCTAAGTCGAAGGTCAGGTTTGTTCTTTTTTCAGTGTTAAAAACTAGTCTGCTTTAATCTGGGTACCTCTGTGTGTGTGTGTGTGTGTGTGTGTGTGTGTGTGTATGTGTGTGTGTGTGGGTGTGTGTGTGTGTGTTTGTGCGTGTGCGTGTGCGTGCATGTGTGTGTGTGTGTGTGTTTTTGGAAAGACGTATCTGCAGGATCTTAGAGGCCAGAGTGGCTGAGATCAGTTTCAGCCTGTTGTGGCTTGATAAGATGCCACTCAATAGCAAACCACCTGAAAAATGTACTGCTCAATCTCTGCGCAGCTTTTGAAAACCTGGACCATAACATTCTTATCGATAGACCTGAGTATTGGGTTAGACTCTTAGAAAGAGTTTATGCTGAAACAGAGAACTTACTTTGTTGATTAGGAAATAACGTTTCTGAAATATTGCCGTGACTTATGGTGTCACCCAGGGTTTGAGTCTAGGGCCATTCTTTTTTAAATTATACACGCTTGTTCTTAGCTAAATCTTACATGTTTTTGGTGTATCTTGCCACACCTATGCAGAAAGCACTCAGATGAACTTAGTACTCTCCCCAAACAGCTATGGTTCCCTCGACTGTCTTTGTAAGTATCTTGCGCATATCACTAACTGGATGGGCCAAAACATTCTGCAGCTAAATAAAGATTAGATTCAAGACCCCTACACTCTAGAGAGCTATCTGACAATCTTGCTGTTCTAATATACTCTAATCTCAGTTTTAGAAGTCACAGAGAAATCAGTTACTAAATCAGCATTTTAACACCTTAAGAACATCAATATCAGAAATTTCCTGATAAAGCCAAATCTAGAGAAACTGATCCATCCTTTTATCTCTAGCAGGGTTGATTATTGTAAAGGCCTTCTAATATGACTACCAAAAAAGACAAACAGCTTAATTTGATTCAAAATGCAGCTGCCAGAGTTCCCATAGGGAGCAAAAGAAAAGAACACATCACCCTGGTTCTTAGATTCTTACTCTGTCTACCAGTACACAACACAATTTAATTTAAGGTATTCTCACTGGTCTATAAATAAATGAACTGTGTAAATCAAGGTAGTGTTTTGTTTTCTTAATTGTTGGTTTTGTGTTTTTGTGTTTGTTTTTGAGTTCATTCCTTAAATAAATAATACCTCCTGTAGTAACTGCATCCTGCTCTCCTCTCAACATTTCTAATGATGAAGTGTCTGCTTGCTAGGCTTGCTAAGGAAGTGACTGCCTGCTAGGCTTGCTAAGGAAGTGACTGCCTGCTAGGCTTGCTGAGGAAGTGTCTGCGTGCTGGGCTTGCTGAGGAGGTGTCTGCCTGAAGGACTGCGCGTCTAAGGAAGGACAATCAAGGCCCCTGATGGAGCCCTCCAGATTGCAGTTAAATGTGGAGCTCTTCCTTTTTGTTGATAACTCTGTGTGCCCAATTGGTCAGATGATTTGGGTCATGTCATCTCATGTGATGTCATCATGAGTGATATTTTAATCCACCTATGATTAAGGATAGATGGAGATATGAGAAAAGAGAAAGAAGAAAAAGAAATACATGTGTGGGCATGGAGATGTTACAGTAACGCACTGGTTTTGGCAACCCAGCAGTAAAATTTAACCAGGGCCTACTGATAGTGGACTGCTTATAATCCACACCATGTCTTCACATGTGTGAATAAACAGGCTGTACAAATACACCAAGCTGACAGAGGAAATGGAAGAAAAGCTGTATTCTGACTAGAACATGGGTACGGTAATGACAAACCACGACTTTCTTGAATGCAGACAAGGAAAAAAGGGGACAGACTAGAGTACAAAGAAGCAACACACAGGCTAGTAAAGGGGATTAAAGAGACTAAAAGAAATACTTATAGATTGAAAACCAATGTACTGTTAAGTACACAAGAAAACTACATAGAGGCCTCCAGGACATCACTGACTACAACCTTCCTCCTAAACCCTCAGGATTTTTTAAAGACAAGAGTCTGATTATAATGCCGTTACCCTGGGCCTGAACTACATGTTAAAGCATGCTGACAGTCCAGGTATACATGCAATAGTTCAATTTCTACTTTTAAACTCTGAAACTCATCTGTCCATGCCAGGCTTCCTGACAGACATGAAGACAGCTGGTGTGGCTCAGAAAACACACATCAGGTCTGCTGATCCTCAGTACTGATCCACCTGCAGTTTGTGTTTTCTGGCCCCTTCTCTTTTCAGTCCCTATACCAACAACTGCACCCTCAGCAGTGTTTCGCCCGAGAACCAGATGTGATGCATCTGCCTACCTAAAGGAGGTCAAGTAGTGTGTTGGTGTGTTGTGTGATGATGCAGCTCCAACAACCTTCTGCTCAACACCCTAAAGTCCTTACGTTGGTAAGTAAGGTGGATGTAGGCTTTAGATAGATGGCCCCCTACCCATGCCTCCTTAGAATGAATGGTTCTGTGGTTTCTACCCATGGAGTTCCAGGACTCCACTACATCCAGTGACCAGAGGAGAGCAGAGCAAAGCATGCCTCTTACTAAAGCAGCTGAAACAAATCGAACCTTACGACTGCAAAGTGGATTAATCAGGACAGCAGAGTCTTCAAACATACTTGTAAAATTGTAACTGACCCCTCTCCCACTGGGCACTGACATGAAAAATGTCATGCCATCAAATCTAGTACAACTAAACACAAGCCAAACAGCTATTTTTCTCAATTGTTCTAAAGTGCTGCTTTTCTTAGGGATTAAACAGATGTCATAATACGGTCCCTCCTCCCAATGTCTCCCCGTGTGTGTTTGTTTGTGTGTGTATATGTTCGTCCATGTGGCCACACCCTCCCTGAGTTCCACACCTGATCCCTGTTGTTTCATTAGTATGCGTGTATACAAGTCTGCTGTTTATGTGTGACGAGTGTCTGTGTTTCACCATGATAGGCTGCGTGCTACGTCTTTGGTGGTTTGTATGGTAATAAATGTATGTCTGTACTTCATGAAACTTGTCCCCACATCCTACTTTACCTACCCTCGTTACAACAGACTACTATACTCAAAAGGAATAACTGAAATAAAAGTATAATAGTATTGTAATAGTATAATTTAGTAGAAAAGTGAGTGAAATAGACAAAAATAATTTCATCAAGGTGAATTTGCTTATGATCATTAGATGTTAGGCTGGAGATTTAAACAAGCAAATTCTTACTAGATGTTATATACGTTTGCATAGCTTGCATTCATTCAGTACAGAATTAAACTTGCATGGGGGCATCCTGTGCAGAACTGGTGCAGAACCATCTCTCTCAGAGACAGTCCTGGGTAGTAGAGCCTGCTTCAGGGCTTTTTCGGGGCTTTGGCCTTGTCATCTCTGACATTTCTTATTTAATACAAAAATAAAACAAAGCAAAAAAAACCCAAAAAAACAAAATTCCCTTTGACTGTTCTTCAGGGTTGTTCCTATTACCACTGCAATTGTCACCGTGTTACACTGTCATCATTATACTTTCGTGCTATGTCAGATAAATAAAATTAATGATCAAAAATAATTGATAGGATGAGTTAAAAAGAAGAGAACAAAAATAATAAAAGACTATTATTTTATAACTAACCTTTTTACCCTTTACTACAGTTTTAAGAGGGATGACATTTACCCACAACAGTTGTATTTAATGTAGGATAATTTTTACATAGAACTAAGGATACACATAATAGAGTAGCATCTCTACTGCTGTTTTTTTCCATTCTTCTGCTTGGCAATGTGGGTATCAAGAAGAACATGGAAAATTTACAGGAACTTGTGTCAGCCAATGAGATTAATACCTTAATGGCTCCAGTAACAGAAGCCCTTGATACTCTTGTCAGCTGGTTAAATCTGTGCATTTTGCTTTGAGCAGCCATCGATTCTCCCACAATTATGACCCAAGTCTGGATTCTGAGTTTGGCTTTCCACAACATATGTAAGTTTTACAAACCTTTCACAGAAAAAGATTGCAAAGATTTTTTTGCTTTTAGAGTTACTATTAGATCTGTTTCTTTGAGATTTGTCATGCTTGCTCAGGTCAAACCTCATTTTTAGGTCAGTAAGAAGCTCAGGCACTTTATCAGCCTCCATATGTCTCAGCTAAGCCTAGGGAATCTGTCACACTGCCCATTTGCAGAAAAAAAAACCAGGGGGGAAGATATGCTTCAGTGCCAACACAAGGAAAGCCCGAGAAGCTTTCTCGTGGAGGCCCATGTGGTAGGTGACCTCATTAATACACCACGTGACAGTGTACGGACCCTCATACCTCGCGGCCATCTTCCCGCGGGATCCCGCACGGCCGTCAGCCGTCAAGACCCACACTTTCTGCCCAGGTTCATAAAGGGGTGTCTCCCTGCACCTCCTATCTGCTTTCCTCCTATAGGTGGCGATGGGCTTGCACAGCTTTTGATGTGCCCCGTCGCACACCCACTCACTGCGCCGACACCACGCTTCCACCGCCAGCTGATCTGACGTGGGCGGATTCCACGGATAGAGTGGTGGCTGGAAACCTAGGACACACTCAAAAGGTGTTAAACCCGTTGCTTCATGACGTAAGGAATTCTGGGCATACTCAGCCCAGGGGAGGTAAGTACTCCAGGTCTCGGGTTGGCAGGACCACTTGCCTCCCCCACTCACGATCACCTGTCTTCTGACAGGAGACACCTGTGGCTCATTTAACACTGCACCATATTTATACTCCTACAGGTTCGGAGGGACAGCGCTGCGCACTAGCGGACAGAACCACGATCGTCTGTTGGTGTAACGCTGCTCCGATCCTGGAGACTACCTAGACTCGTCATTGCTACATTAAAGATTATGGAAAATAAAGAACATGTTAGTTCAACTTCACCTCTTGCTTCCTTCATGCCACCCACATCACAATAATTTGTGGCTATATATCTGTTTTTGTATATTGCAAGTATTTCTGCTGAACTAGAATGTATTTTAATGTATTGTGTACTAAACATATTATTGCTTTAGCCCAAGATGTAAATCTGTATTGTTGGTTAATCTCATAATCTCATAATATCATGTTTACCATCATAGGCAGTTCTGCAGTGTTTATGCTGATTTAAACATAAATTCCAATGACAATCAATCTAACACTATCAGCACACTATCAGCTCAATATAGCATGCTAAATTATCCAGGACGCAGAGGTCTTGAAGGAAAGTTTGCAAACTAAATGTATTGATGATCTTGTTTACATACAACTGGGGACACAACAACAACAACAAAAGTATTTATTCAAGAATGGTAAATAGTTCAAGTTCGGTTTATTCGTCACATACATAGTCATACACAGTATAACTCGCAGTGAAATGGTGGAGAGTGCTCTTTCCAAACTGAGGAAAATATTCATGAATGAACAAGTAGCTACCAGAAATAAAAGTACCATTCTCTAGTTTTGCCTCTGATATTTATATATTTGGCCTATTTAAATATCTGTAATGTGATAGGATAAAAATACTTTACATATATAATATGCATGTAATTAGTTATCATGATTCAATTGTATTTTCTTTCAATTGCTTTAATTAACTAAATTGTAATTTGTAATTTAACTCAAGACAACACATCTCCTGGAGTGCTTTTTTGACATCTTTTCACCACTGACTTCTTGTGGCCAAACTGGGTTACAAACAGGTAGGTGGAAAGAAAATGTTAAGAGATCTCGTGACTTGTGGAGCCCAGTGAGGTGAACATCTTGAACATCTTGCAGCAAGTGCCAACAATGTCAGTGCTGTCTCCTCATTAACAGTAATGTCCTTTATGAGAATGACTCCAGTCTGGATTCTTATTTTATCTCTTTGCAAAACACGCAAGTTTAAACTTAACCGATGTTTTACAAGAGGGCTACAGATTGTCAGATGTTTTTAGTCATCATAAATTAACACATTTGATGAGTCTATGGTTTCAGTAAACCTTTGTTATTTCTTCCTTTGTTGGACTTCATCTGACTTTTCATGTGACTTTTATTTTTTTTAAGCTCTGGCTCAAGATGTGGGGTTTTACCAAACATCGTTTGTGAAATCCGGACAAGCTCTTACACTTAACTGCACATTTCCACATGACTCTCATATTCGTCTTGTAATTTGGTCCATCAAAGATCAGGAGAGATACCTTAGGAGGTTGGAAAAATGTTACAAAAGAGAGATGCATAAATTTCACCCGAATTTCTCAGTTCAAGATTAAAATTGAAGGTATCTTGAAAGGCATTTCTCTGACAATTCCACATATAAAAGCTGAAGATGAAGGAATGCACTTCTGTGCAATGTCTACCTGGAATACAGTCACATTTTCCACTGGAACATTCTTAGCTGTGACAGGTAATAAACAAATTCTTCTATGTTTTTAATGGTAGAATTTCATGCATTCTCTGCTCTTTCTGAATGATATTGCCTAATAAATTGATCTTGGATCTGTTTTATTACACAGGTACATATATATTGTGCTCTTTTATATCAAATTTTGTAGTTTTTTATATTGTGACTATGTGATTTGTGCATGTAATGACTACTGACTACTACTGACTACATTTTCTGATCTAGTTTACTACTTTTCAAAAATAAGACTATTATACGATTATAATAATAACAAAATTCTTAAAATATTACTACTATTAAAATATTATAAAAATGTACTGTTATTGGTAATTTATTGTGTATTGTCTTGTATATGTCTAAGGGATGTTAAATAGACTTTTATTTAAAAAAGGCAATCCAGAATTAACAATGTCCAGTATTTTTGTTTCCATGTTCATTAGAGCAATAAACATTTAATTATAAACATTTAATATATTGAACAGATCATGCAGAATTAAATATATCAGTGGTCCAAAGTCCAGTGCTGGGTGTGGTTTCCCCAGGAGAGTCAGTGTCTCTGCAGTGCACCGTCTTCTCTGAGAGGAAAACAGCAGAACTCCCGAGTGCTCTGGTTCAGAGATGCTGCAGGAGACTCCCATCCTGAAATCATTTACACTCATCACAACAGCAGCCATCAGTGTGAGATCAGCTCTTCTCCACACAGCTGTGTGTACAACCTCTTCAAGAGTGTCCTCAGCCTCTCTGATACTGGCACTTACTACTGCACTGTGGCCACCTGTGGCAAGATCCTTATTGGAAATGGGTCAACAGTGCGTCTGAGTAAGTGTTTAAATATGTTAGTAAGCACTATTCTCAAGGAAATAAAATGATGTACAATATACATTAATAAGGATGTAATTACACTCTATATGAAAAAAACATGGTAATTTGTGACAGCTCATGTGAATATTTTCATAGAAATGTTATTTGTTGTCATATTCAGAAAGGCCTGTGGATCCCATAATAATCTGTCTTGGTGCAGCTTTGGGAGTGTGTGTGGTTGTGATCGGCATTCAAGCTATGTTAAACCAGAGAAAGAGAAACTGGGAACAGTGCTCTAGTAAGTGTTCATTAAATGCAAAAAAAAAAAATACAAACAAATGCATTATTCCATATTTCTCTGAGTAATGCGGGGTGTCCTTACAAATGTCAAAATCAGACTACATAACTAGACTAGTCAAGCCTATTTTAAGTGAGGGTGTGGGGCATTTACTGTGACTCCTTATGCAGAGGCATTTCAGGGAGTGAATTTATTTGTGATAACTGCACAGAATGAGATTTTGTTAGTAAACTAGTATGTAGTCAACGTGTTTACATGCACTTGGGTATTCAGATAGTGTGAACATGAGTCAGGCAATGATCAAATTTCTACTTTGCAACCAGCCAATAATCTCACAGAATGACGTGACATCAAACTTCCTGCCGTGGGTTTTTGTAAACATGGACCCATTTTATGGGCAAATATTTACATTTTCATATAAATGTTTTATGATTATTAATAATGTGCAATGCTGCCCTTTTTACAGCTTTCTTTTGTATTCATTGAGCAGGTGCTACATTTAATTCTCCTAGCTGCTCCTGGCACAGCTCAAAACTCTGTCCGGTTACGTTTGCATGCATGCGCGGACTGAGAAATCCAAAAGAAATAGGAGTAAGGGTGTATATGCACGAGGAATCAGATTACTGACCTAAAATCTATCTTTATTTATTGGATTTCTTAATCTAATTTCTAGGCTATACTCCAATCTATGAAATCAGAGTATGCTGTTTACATGGCCACTGGATAACTGGAGAAATCTGATTATAACTGAATTATTAAGTGCATGTAAACACACTCACTGAGACTCAGTCAGTCAGTGAGTGAGTGAGCTATAATGCCTGTTCAGGGGCCTCAGGCAAAAACAATGTCATTAAAAGTTGTTATAGACTCAATTAGTGAAAACTGAAAACGATCACTAAATGTGACAGAAGGGAAAGTGTATAATACAGAGACATACATTCCCATTCATATCCAAAATTAGTACACATACAGTAATATAATAATAATACAGTAATACTGTAATTCAACATTTTAAAATTTTCCTTTCATGTTTGTGCAGTGAGACATCAGGAAGGTATTGTGACAGAAAACACAATCACTCAGGTAAGCACTTACAAAGCGTGCATATATTTACTAGTCTTGAGCATGATCACAAAGGTGTACTTATAGTCCCATGTGTCTGATAGTGTCCAATTCCACAGGACCATGGCGCTGTGGAGCTCAGTTACACTGCCATACATTTCAGTAAAAGACAAACCACAGCAGGGAAAAGAGGAAAGCATTATGAAAGTTTGTACTCTGAAGTGAAAAGCACAATTTAATTCAGTAAGTCTCTTACAGCTGTTATGGATGTGAGCAAAGCTTATAGAACATTATCATTAACTCGGGACATGGGATATTAGTCGATCCTTTAAGAAGAAAACCCTCAAGATCTTTGGTGGATGAATGGCAGCCCTGCCACATATTCCAGGTTTGTGAAGCTCACCATGTAATGTTTTTACTGGGACCAGTGGATGTATATTTGAATAAAGATGATGGTGCCACTGTTTTCTGTTGTGCCATTATGAAGTGTGAAACAGGCCAATCTGAAAATCACCATCTTGGTCCTGTTTGTGAAGTAGACAAAGACTGTGAGCAGAATCTGTGCAGTCAGATTGAGTGTCGAGTAGAGTGTAGATTAGCAGAGACAGGAGGTGAGACACTGTGTGTACATGATGCCCACCTGCACTTTAATAGAAAACTGAGAGGAAAACTAGATAGCAGCACTTCTTCTGGTGTTTCAGTGTGATTTAGTTTGCTGACATTATTTAGCACCCATTTAAAAGAAATGCAAAGAAATTCTCTTTCTATGAATCCTGTATTTATAATGTGTTATATGGCATACAATAATGCTTTATAATGCCTGATAAAAGCCTGAATCATTACTCATTAGTAGTTGTAGCTCCACAATAGAGGAAGCCATTATAAAGCAATGTGTTATAAAGCAAGAGTATATGACTTCATAAAGTCAGGATTATAAACCAGTATGACAGCCCTTCCATTCCAGTGTCTACTGAATTCCAAAACAGGCACTACTGACTATGCCAAAAGAGAGAAGGTTTGACTACAGAAAGGAATGGTTCAATCCTGGTTTTATTCACAGAGGGATACAGTTAGTGTCAGGTTGCTTCTATTCCTAAAAGTTTAAAGATGGCTGTACACAGCAAATAGCAAACATTAAGGGCAACAAAGCTACAGCCTGGCAGAGGGTGAAAACAACTCTCCTTTGACTGGGATGACCAGCAAGTCCTTTGAATATCATTCAATAACAATAGGACGACATCATATGACCTACAAAAAGAATGGCAAACAGCAGTCTGGGGTGTACACATCAGTCTGGGGTGTGCACATCATTTGTTTGCCTAGGCACTTCTCTGAAATGCAAAACTAGAAAAAAAGCACTTCATTAATGAGAAGGGAAAAAGAGACCATAAGGTTTGGAAAAAAAACAAACTGTTAGAGCATTTAGCCAGAGTGACTTACAATCATGACTAAATACAACTTGAGCATTGAGGGTCTTGCTTAAGGGCCCAACATTGGCATTTTGGCAGTGGGGGTTAGAACTACAAACTTTCTGATCACTACTCAAGTGTCTTAACCACTGAGCCACCACTGCCCAACATACATAAAGATTGGATCATAAAATGACTGGAATACGTTTATCTTCTCAGATGACTCCAGTGTCTATCTGATGACCTCTGTGAAGAGCTTGTGATGTGTTTGTTCTTATAAAGTGAGTAGACTTGGCCTCATTTTGGCATCAAATATTTGACCTGATATTTAAAGATTCCCTTATGCCTGAGCATGCACACATCTAACAACAACCTTCTGGATTTTGCCAATCCATGGGCAACGTTTCACTGGACATCACTTATGTGAACAAGTTAGGACCAACATTTTTCCAGTCATTCATCAATAATGAGTAATAAACAATTCCTGTGAAACACAACTAATTTATCTAATTTATCTAGCTAGCTATCTTAGCTAGTTGGTAATATTATAAGATATATAATAAGATAGCTAGCTTTCTTATGACATATTTATCTAGCCCGCTAAGACAATTTTGTATGTTCCTTTCTCATTTCAGATGTTGAAATCTCTAGACATGGTGTAAACACATAAGATTGTTGAACTAGCTAGCTAGCAGTATATGATGAATATAAAACATTTGTTTCAATTTAACCTAATGTATGGCTGTTACCTTACAGTAAACATTTCGCTGAACTTTAATTAATCATCTTATATTTTCTAGTGACCAAAACTGCTGAAGAGGTTTAAATTGTCTTTTATACTGTGGAAAAAATACAACAGGAGTCCTATATCAGTGGTGCATCACATCACTGACATTGTGTGTCCTTGTTAATTAAAGTTAGGGAGCATTTTCCATGATAGAAAGTTGTCAACTATGAAAAATAAAGACTCTTGAGTCAAATATATACTAACAACAGACAGCTAAATGCTCTATGTACGTTTTCTTTTTTATATATAAATATAAATTCATACTATTTATTACATTATTTTTCAGTATTTCACAGATTTCTGCCCACATCATATGAGAAAATGCTTATTTGATGTTTACAATGAATATCGGAATATTGAGTACACAAAACATTAAATTACATGTAGTAATTGTGAATCAGTGTAGATGTGATCATTTCACTTTACTTAAAGTCAGTTGTCATAGGTGAAGTAGAAAATGTAAGTCTCTGACCAAAGCGCTTAATGAAACGAACAAAATGAAAGCAAACATTAAAGTGCACTAACAAAAGAAGTCAACATAACATGGATGACCAACAATCAGTCATACAAACACAGAGGGCTTAAATAAGGGACAACATAAGGACATAATAATACACAGGTGATGTGCTCAGTGAGGCACAACATGCACCACCTGAGTGGGGCATGGCACAAAACCAAAATACAAGCACAAGTAACGCAAAGCCAAAACATAATCAAAGGCCACGTTGACGTCACTGCCGGAGTTTACTGATGACAGCGGCATTGTCACACCAGTAAAAAACACTTATAATAAAGTATTATTTATTGATATAGAATATCTGTCCTCTTGTAAATACATGATTCATAAGTAGTGTCACTGAAGTGCCTACTAAGTCACTTCCCACAGAGCAGTTTACAAAACTTTCCAGTTGCCATAGTCCTGTCCATCCAAGTATCCAGTCATTACCTGAGACTGTGTTTCAGAGATGTTTAAAAGTAAATGTAATATTGAACACCACATTTCAAGAATTCTTGAATGCAGAATTTCCCTTAAAAAAACAAATAAAGAACAAACAAAAATAGTTCTTAGATTTGGCAACAATTCAGAACATTTCAACACTTTCAGTATTGCTCACATAAAAATTATATATATATATATATATATATATATATATATATATATATATATATATATATATATATATATATATAGTCATAAATTGATTACAAGACATATCTTGATTTGTGTCAGGAAAAACCTAAAAAATGTATGTGCTTTGTCTTAACTACATGGGGTACACTCTTTAGTCTCACAGAACATCTCACTGTAGCTCCACTCTAATCTGTTTATGCACCTCATAAATATCCAGTGTCTTTGTAATGGACTGGGTTATCCTCTGACCTTGTACTCGACGAGGTTCAACAATATCTAGAAGAGCAAATTAAGAGCATTAATTCAGAAAAAGAAATAGTGATGTATCAAGAACTCTTAACTGTGAGCTTAAAATGTCTTTAAACTCCATTTGATGCCTGCTGTCTCTCTTAAAATAAATACATTTTAAATAAATAAATTAATTTTAAAAATTAACTCAAAATAAATTACACATTCTTACCTAAGCATTATAAAATTACTTACAAATAATGATGAGGAATGTAATTGTAATAAAATGTAAAATGTAATAAAAATATGTCTCTTAACTAAAGAAAATAGCACTGTTTATAATCCTCATTTAAGAACAGAACAGGGTGGTGTGGTTGGTGCCACAGAGCTTTCAGATGTGTCTGTGTCACTGAGTGTGCTTACAAATATAAAGCCAATGACATTTATGTAATTAGACACTGACCACTTGGGAAAATCTGGATGAACACTGATACCATATATAGCAAATATGCTACACAGTAAATGCACGTATACAAGGTAGATGTAGTTAATGAATAAATGCATATATTCAATTCACCATGCCAGGTACTGAGGCCATTGGCCAAGATATTTCTGAAAGTCTTGGATTTTCAAGATAGAATCATAAACTTTAAAGTTCCAGTATTTGTAGGTGAGTTATAAGTCAATCAAAACACTGATTTTGAAGTCAGTCTAAGGCTTTGCCTGGTGTGTAAACATTGCCTCCTACTGGAGCTGCACTGATGTAAATTAATTTAATCTTGTATTCCTTTGGTTTATCTAATGTGAGTCCAGAGTGAGTCCAGGGTGTTTCCTGGGGCACTGTTCCACAGCCTTACCCCATCATGCTCATCAAAATAGACTGCATAGGTAGAAATGTTGAATTTTGTAATGTTGTAGTTTTCCCTCTGAAATTCCCACAGAAAGGGAGGGGAGACACCAGTGACTGAAACAGGTCTGGCCTAAGTGAGTGAGTTAGCCTTCCTTTTCAGGCTTTAGGACTGTAATAAAAGGTTATGCGGGGGGGCGGGGCAACTTTTTAGGTACACTCCTATTGGCTAAAGAAGTATTGTCCACACCCAGAAACAATGCATGAATGTTTAAAAAAAAAACAAGAGACAGAAGCTAATCATGACAATGCAAATACAAAATGATTCCAATGAGTGTAGGCTATTAAGTTTTTATGTTTTAAGAGTGCCCTAGATTAATTTGGCTTAGATGGGTATTGCCATGATCAGTCCCTCCCAGGTTCTTTGTTTCCATGTTTTTTAGTTCCATTCCATAGTTTTATTTTCTCCGGCCCTCGTTTCTAGTCTTATTAAGTTAATGTATTTAAACCATGTCTTGAGCCCAGTGTTTAACTGTTCATTTATGGTTGAATGTGTTTATCATTGTGTTTTCATGTTTATTTTGTATGGTTTTGTGTCATTGTATTCTCTACCTTTGTATATCCTAGCCCCAAGTTTTGCTAGCCTTTGTGTTTCCTTGCCCTGAGTTTTCCTAGCATCTTGTTTTAGCCTGCTTCCCCTGTTTGCCTTCATTTATCCGAGCCCTTGTCTTGTAATCATGTATCCCCATGCTTTCTGTGTCGGCTCTTTGAGCCTGGACTGCCTTAATGACTCTGATTCTGAATTTGACCTTATTAAATCTCGCTCTTCTCAGGAGATGTGTCCACGCCCTTACCGCTCAACGTTACAGGTATACAGCTAATTTAAATTAAAATTAATAATAATAATAATAATGATAATAATTTGTATTGCTAATATTTTTATTATATTTTATTATATTATTATTTATTATTATTATTATTATTATTATTATTATTAGTCACATTTATATAGCAACTTTCTCAAACCCAAGGACACTTTAGACAGAAATCAGCTTGTACAATCAAATCGCTCACACACCAGTGAGAAGTGGCAGGCAGTTTGCACACACCCCTGGGGTAGCACACTGGGTGCAAGGCAAGAGGAGATGGTTAAGACTAGGACAGAGCACAGACTGTCACTGGACACACACACACGCATTCATACATATACGTATATACAGCGCCTGAAAAAAATAAGAGACCACTATAAGATTATTGGTTTTTCTACTTTTACATTTGATGGGTGTGTGTTTGACCAGGCTGAGCAGTTTTGTTTTATTCTATAATGGCAACATTTCTTCCAAATTTCAGATAAAAATATTATATTTTAGAGTATGTTTTTTTTTTAATGAAAATGACTAATGGTCAAAATAACAAAAATAGTTACAGAAATTTTTGACCACAAATAATGCCAAGAAAACAAGCTCATATTCATTTATAAACAACACAGTACTAAGATTTCAACTTAGGATAAGTCAAGAAATCAACATTTGATGGAATAACCCTGATTTTTAATCACAGCTTTCATGTGTCTTTCACATTGCTATTGGGTAACTTTACACCACTTCTGGCACATAAATTCTAGGAGCTTGGCTTTGTTTGATGGCTTGTGACCACCCATCTTCCTCTTGATCACATTCCAGAGGTTTTCAGAGGGGTTCAGGTTTGGAGATTGGGCTGGCCATGATAGGGTCTTGATCTGCTGGTCCCTCATCCACACTTTGATTGACCTGACTGTGTGACATGGAGAATTGTCCTGTTAAAAAAAAATCATCAGAGTTGGGGAACATTGTCAGGAGGAAGCAAGTTTCCTTCCAGCACAGTTTTGTAAGTAGCATGATTCATGTGTCCTTCACAAAGACAAATGTGCCCGATTCCATCCTTGCTGAAACACCCCCAGATCATCACCAAATTTCACAGTGGGTACAAGACCCTCACCATCTCCACCTAACCATTACATGACCAGGTGTTGGACAAAGCTGAAAACTGCACTCATCAGAGAAGATGACCTTACTCCAGTCCTCTACAGTCCAGTCCTTATGGTCTTTCGCAAACTTCAGTCTGGCTCTTTTTTGCTTCTCATTGATGAATGGCTTTTTTCTAGCTTTGCATGACTTCAGCCCTGCCTCCAGAAGCCTGTTTTGAACCATCCTCGCTGTGCAATTCACCCTAGCTGCTGCATGCCATTCTTTTTGTAGGTCACTTGACATCATCTTAGAGTTGTTACTTGACATTCGAAGCAGGTGGCAATCATCACGGTCGGTAAAGAGTCGTTTTCGACCTCTGCCAGCCTGTAGCTGTTTTTGTCCCCTGTGTTTGCTGCTTGACTCTAACGCTGCTGGCCCAAGTGCTGCAGGGCATGGGGCAGAACGCACAGACTTCCTCGACAGTGCAAGACATTTATTAACATTAAACATGGACAACACAAGCGGCACTCACATACAACTACAAGAGTGAACATTATTAAATATTCAACACTAACAATATACACTTAAATATGAAAAGGTGGGAACAAACACACACATTATGTGCTACAGCTACTGTTTACATTAATGACTCACAAAGAGACATAGGTAGTGACAATGACCAACAAAGGGAGCACACACAGACAGGGGTGTAAATAGACACACAAGACATTAACATTAAACCCTATACACGTGTGTGCAATCCCGGGGGTGTGGTTACAGTACATTTGTGAATCCCCTTGCACGTGGCAGGCCATACCATGTGACTTATGGGAGAGGAGCAGTCTGTGACATTGACCTTGTTCTTATGAACTGCAGTTTTTGAAATTTTAAAGATGGAAGCAACCTGACACTCACCGTATCCTTCTGCCAGTAAAGCTACAGTTGAACCCTTCTTTTCCTCAATAAGAACCTTTCTTTTCAACTCTTTTGGCATGGTCTGTAGCTGTATTTTGACTACACTTACTTTGTGTGTAGTCCTAGCACTGCTTTTCCCATCCAGCTGGTTCTATAACAAATGAATAATGATGAACAGCAGCACTTACCAGTATTTATAATTACATTTGTTACAGTTGATTCTGATGTGGAATTAATAATCGATATATATTAATTGCTTTGGGGAAAAAAAGTCCACATTTTTTCTTTACTGTGTTGACGCAGTATTTTATAGGTCCTGTTCAGTGCATAATGACTGATAAATGAGCCGTCCAAATTGAACCTGGAAAAAAATACCACTCGTAACTGCACAATTGAATCAGAATCCAGTGAAACTCTTTACATTTGGTACAAGCAATGACTGCAGCAGGAGCCTCAGCAAATAGGAACAGTGAAAATCATGAAGGAGGCCATGATTTCATCTCATTGATAGCACAATATTTCTGACTATTCTAAATCTTAATGAAGATGATAATGGAACAAACTTTGGTGGAGTGACAAATGAACAAATGGTTACATTTTGCTCTGCTACAATTTTGACAGGTAATAATTATGTATTTTAAACTTCTTAACATTAAAATTAGACCACAACTAAAGCACAAAACATTTGTTCTGTATAAACACAGTGATGTTTACAGTCTGTGGACTGCAAAGTGCTATAAGATATATGTTTTATTAAAGTACAAGTTAATCTTTCAGATGTACACTTGTTCAGGTATGTGAGGGAAACTAAGATGAACCAGTAGCTGACACCTTTGTATTTTATTGACCACGACATGACAGTGCAGGAATAAGGTGTGATGCCACCAAAACAGCCCATTCAAGCAAGTATTTTTGTATATCTTTGCTTTAAATAAAATGACTATCACATAAGCCAACCCTTCAAAGGTTCTATATGATATTTTAGTAGAGAAATAGATAGATAGATAAACCTGAAGAAAACTACAGGTAACTATTAGACTGTAGTAAACATCACAGTGAAGTACACAAGATAGATTGATTGATTGATAGATAGAGAGATAGATAGATCTATCAGTAGATCAACTTGTCACAGTTCCCATGACATCCAACAACATTTGTTCTGATGCTGTTTCCCTCGTGTCTCCGTCCTTGTCCTGTGTTGTCTTTCCCCCTCCATTATCATCTCCAGGTGTTTCATGTGGTGTGTTTTACAGTGTTGTTTTGTTTTCCCTAAAACCCCCTGACTCACAATTGTATCCTGCTCTACATCTCACCCTCCCCAGTTATAAAATCTATGGTAGATTATTTTGTCTGTAGTTTTTCCATGAAAACTTCATCTACTTTTGTACAACATTATTTTCATTATGCATGTCTGTTCCATGCTGTAGATATTCACTACCACCATGGTGTGCTGGTCATTAGCATGGGTCTGGCACTGGCTGTGTCTGTAGTCTGGAATCTCACTGTTTGCTCCAGCAGCTGGACAAGGAAGTGCTGCAAATGTGAGTTAATTCAGGTCAACAAAACTGTCAGTGATTTATCATCACTTGGTTAAATATCTGACATCTGTTTCCCTTTTTTTTATGAATTTCAAGGCAAAACAACTCAGTCAGACAACATCAAAAAGGGAGAGAGACCACAAGGCCAGGTATGCTACTGTATGCTTGTTTCACTGTACCTGGATCAGTTTTAATTTAACCAAATTCACACAGTTGAGTTGCACTTTTTTTTCTTTGTTATCTACGGGGCTGCAACACAACTTCCCTTGTTTGTGTGAAAAGGATCCCAGTACTAAAGAGTTCTGTTATGCTGCATTACAGGTCTCTGAGGACAAGATGCAGAAAACAGGGCATCAACAAAATGAGTACACCCATGTGAGATCCTGGCCTGTATGGATCCGAGAAAATTACATGTATGCCAGTTTTGTTGCTAAATTCTTGTCAATAATTTCTATATTTCTTAAAGATAAAAACAGTATGAAGTCATGGATTAGAATAGGTTGAGCCCCCTAGCCTTTTTGAACACTTACCATTGCCGTGTACAGTTTTTCATCTTACAAATGATTATAGCTTGAGCAATGATAACAGCCGCACACACTCCCAGCACTGCTCCAAGACAGATCACTACAAGATTTATTGTAAAATAATTTTTATAAACATTAAGTTGAATATAAAATTAAAGTGAAATGAAAGTGTTTTATATATAATTTTGTTATTTTTATTTTTTCAAATAATTCTTCAACAATATAAGCCTTGAGTTGACATTGTACCAACATTGTACCAGTCCCGTTAGACCGACGTGGGTCCGTACGACCCCATCAGGTCCGTACCTGGACCACACCCAGGGCCCCCCCCAACTCCCCCAGTGGCACTCTCCCCTGCTGTGGGAGTCAGGAGTGTTCCCAGGAATATGGAGGGCTTCCCTGCGAGGGCTGTGGGAGGGCGTTTCTGTCCTTTCCTACCCTTCCTTTGTTTACTGCCTCTCCCAGGCGTCCTACGTCATTCGGTGGTTCTGTGACGAGGTGGTTCAGCAGGATGCGGAGACGAGCTGCATAAACAAGAATACACGTTTTATTTGCACATATAACACATTCGACATATCACGCAGACTATTGGGTTCAAACACTACAGACATAAACAATAACCATTTATACACGTATACTAATGACACAATGAGGAGCAGGTGTGAGACGCAGGGAGGGCGTGGCCACATTGACGAACACACACCCACACAAGGAGACGTTTGGGGGGAGGGGCCATACCGTGACACCTTCCTCTTTCCCTCAAGAACTCAATTTATCATTTTTGTTTATATTGAATTAGTAATATTTAATTCCTCATCCCTGTTATTAATTTAGATCTGATTTATTTTTTTATATGATTTTTAATACTTTACACAACATATGTTTCTGAAACAGCAATTGTATCTACTAAGTTTTGGGAAAATGTTGCTCTAAACACTGAACACCTCAAACATTCCACCTTTATTTATTTCCCCAACTAACCTTCTCTCTCCTCATCCACAAGCACTGATTAGTCCTTTCAGATACTTCTGATAATTCCTTCACAGCTGCTGCTAGTTTACAGACTCTAAAACAAAATTCCACAAGCCAAGATGTTGTTACAGATGGGACCAACAAAATAGATCTAACAAAGACTTCTACAGTTCATAATCTTAACACAGACTTCTACAGTTCATAATATTAACTGAGAGTTCTATAGTTCATAATCCTAACATAGACTTCTACAGTTCATAATCCCAGAATATTATTCTTGTTGTTTTGTCTTTTACTCTAAAATTAAATATGAGACAACATACACTATAAAACTTTTTTTAGCTACTCTGACTGTTGTCATACACTTTTAAATAGTGTTCCATAAACCCCACTGAACCCCACTGTGTTACAGCATTAGCCAGTCACATATCATCTGGCATGGTTTGGTTTTTGAGTGACTCTGCTACTGGCTATAAAAAAGTCCACTCTAACACTAACATTAACAATCTGAGCTGTAGAAAGAAAGAAAACTGAATAATAATAATAATAATAATAATAATAATAATAATAATAATAATAATAATAATAAACCTATGCAATTTTGCAAACAACAAGACAAGTACAGTTCCAAATCTTTATTAGTGTTCATAATTACATGTGTTACTGTTCTTTGTTGTTGGATTAATATTCAATATTTATTGGATTACATTTTTTTCCCACATTTTTCCTTATTGGTCTAACTCTGTTTCATTTTTATGTCCTGTTCAAACTACAAACTTTGCTAATCGAGAAGTCCTGAGGCAACCTGGAGAAAATATCACTCTTAACTGCACATTTACAGCAAAACTTGATAACACACCTTGCATGTGCAAAGACTGAAACCAGGCATAGACTGAACCAGGAGCCTCTGCCAGTAGGAGAAGTGTTAAAAAATAAACTGGCCATACTTTCATCTCCATTCAGCAATTCCACATTCAAAATTATTTGGAATGACACCACAAACTCTCTGACTATTTTAAATCTTACTGAAGATTATAAGGGAACATATTTCTGTGGAGGGACAGATGGAAAAATGATTAAGTTTTAATCTGCTATGTTCACCAATGTGACAGGTAAATAAATAATTTCTTTTTAACTTCTTAACATTTAAAACTACACTATTACCAAACACCGAGCACTTCTAATCTTAATGTCAAAGCTACATATATTTTATGAATTAGAGAATTAAATGTCTTTGTTCTGTATAAATACAATGCTTTTTACAATCTGTGGAGTGCAAAGTGCTATCAGAGACCTATATTTTTTATAGAACCTTTAGGAGCACACTTGTTTAAACATGTGAGGAAAACCAAGATGAACTAAAAGGAGACACTGTGTGTATTTTATTGAACAAAACACGCAGAGTTAAACTCAATAGAGCCTACCAGTAGTGGAAACGGGTCAAGAACCCCAAAAACATCCCAGTCAAGCAAATATGTTTGTGCCTCTTTGCTTTAAATAATGTGATCATCATAGAAACTTGCTCTTCGAGGTTCTTTATAACAGCCACAAGTATTTTATAAATGAACTGCCTTTCTCATAATAATCTAGCATGACCATGTGAAAGACATCAAGATAAACTAAGATCTTACAGTATTTTTATAATTCCCATTATATCAAGGTTTATACACATCACTGCATCAAAATTCAGCATTAGTTTATTCCCCAAGCAATTGCTTACTTGAGCCTTAATGTCCTTGACCAGAAGAATGCTCGCTCGCTTGCTCGCTCTCTCTCTCTCTCTCTCTCTCTCTCTCTCTCTCTCTCTCTCTCTCTCTCTCTATGTCTCTCTCTCTTTCACACACACACACACACACACACACACACAGAATTACAGTAATGTTCACTAAAGATTGTTGTTCATTCCCACAGCGACATGATGCTGAAGAGCTGAATTATGTTGCCATTCATTTCAATGAGAGGAAAACCAAAAGAGGACAAGTGAAGAGAGGACAGCCTGAAGACAGCATGTACTCTGAAGTGAAACATTCATCATCTAGATTATTAACTCAAATGAAACATAATGTAAATCTTAATCGTAATCTTAACGTAAAATCCAGGTTCTAATGACTTGTCCACAGTCCCATGCACATCATACAGTGTCACTCTGTAGTTTGACAGAGCAAAATTTATAACACTGGGACATTAAGGCTTATTATTTTGTGGGTATTGCTAATTGCCCTCTGCTACACGCACACACACACACACACACACACACACACACACACATACACACTAAATAGTCCACTAGTAATCACGTATCTCAGGAAGTGTTTTATTTTAGCACAGCAAATGTGAATACAGAAAATATGTGGTCTAGAACAACTTATTTTAGGTCACATTCAGGCACGTTCAGGACACTAGAATACTGGATTTGGTTTTACACAATAACTAGAAGGGGTTAAGTGTGGACTATTATATGTTACCTTTAATCCACAAATAATGACATTTTTAATGAAACTACCTTTAATGAATTTCCATGTACATAAGCAAAATTGACTTATGCAAATAGGAATATTATTGTTTTATAATTGTTTTTAATATCCCCAAACATGGACAATATGTTGTTGCAAAGATACATATGGAGTAAGCTGAGGTGCATCCTGAATTCTAGGCTGCAGTTAAGAGGAAGGGTCCTTGGTAACACTATTCTATGAAGATGAGATAGGGAGGGGCCTTGGATTTTAATTTTGATTCCAGAAATGCCCTGGCACACATAATATACATTATAGAAGAATCGCTATAATGTTTTAGAAGGCATCATGAAAGTAAGAGTTATCATAATCATATTAAGCATAAACTTTATTGACATTGTCTCTGTGCAGCAAACAAGCAGGATCTAACTTTACAATCCTCTAATATACTGTGTCTGTGAGAAAGAGATGGACACATATTTCTCAGTGGTATGTGGTGGTTAGCATTAGCTTGCAAACAACTATGCAAATCAAAGCACAGAATTGTGGGTGACTGGCTGGCCAGAAAAGACATTTGGAATATATTTTACAATAATGTTTGTACCAGTGTTCATGTTCTTTTTGCTTTTTCTATGTATCTTAGCAACATAGAGCAGTTCTCTGATCTTTTGGAAGACTGCTCAATCACTTAATATATTAGACATTAACACATGAGAGGTATTCTTGACTGGGTGTATGATCACCTTCTCGCCACCAGAGGAAGACAACGCACTGGAAATCAGTCATCAGCGTGATCGCCTGCAGGTGACTGCCTGTTTATAAAAGGGCTACTTTTGTTAAGTCTTGGTGTATCCAGCAGACATAACATATGTTATAACATATTGCTCTTAGTGTTGCATAAGTCAAAACAGTATCTTATAAGTTTTAATCCTCATGAGTGGTTTCTTTTTGAAGCTTCCTTTTCTTATTGTTTTTAGTTGGGAGGATTTTTTCACCCTTCCTTCTCTGTTAAATGCAGAAAGTAGAAAAAGAAAATTCAAAAACAAAAAGTGGAGAAAAAAGAAAGAAGTAGACAGAAGACATTTGTTTCTTTTACTTTCCTCTCATCTCCTTCTGTTACTGCTCAGTATTGTACTGATGGTGCACCAGACCACACCTCAGCAGATGACTAGACTGCCAGATTCCATGCCAGTATCACCCATTTATTTATTTATTTATTTATTTATTTATTTATTTATTTAACCAATGTATTATTTGTTCCCTGTTATTCGTGAATCAGTAACCTTGGTGGTGTTAACGTACTGTATAACACATGTCAACAATCCCTCTGGGAATTCTCATCATCAAATCTTCCATCTTAACTTCTAACCACCACTGTGACTTCATCCTTCAGATTTGAATCCCAAGAGTACATACTGAGGATGCAGGGGTCTTCCATGTAGTGAACATGCAGCAATTCCAACTTGGAATTACCGTTAAACTTTGTAGACCCTTGTTCATGGTTGATAAGCACAGACCACAGGCAAGCAGAATTAACTCTGTACCTCAGTCTTCCTTTTAACTCACAAAGAACAGTGCCCACATTTTCAAGCTGAATGTGTAAGATAGAGCTTGTGCAGGCTGAGTGTAAATATTTCAGTGCCTGCAAAGACTTTTGTTGAAATTTCTATAACATTTGACTTTGTAGATGCATCATAGCTTTGGTGTGTCTCTGTCCATGGTGCTGAAACAGAGTTGTTACTCTACAGGGTTGAGAAGACCGTGAGCTGCATTGCAGAGTAGATGCTGGTTATACTTTTAGTTTCTATGTTAACCTCCATTTCACTCCGTTTTATTCTCCTTCTCCTTTATTCTCTTTATTGTTTATTCTTCTGTGACTTATGTGAGTTAAGAAGCTCTAAACATACACATGCACATACAAATAAAAATGCAAATATTAGCCAATACCATCAGAAGGTGTGTTAAACAGGCATGTGGGAGCATTTTTAGTCTAGTTTGAAATAGAGAGCTGCTAAACTCAGTGAAGGGAGGAAACAGCAAACAGAAAAGGGCTCTGTGCATGCCCATGCGGTTCTTCTCCTGTCCATCACCGTAGCCATGGGTGTACAAATACTTGTTATTTCAAGTATTAACTTAATATAGGAGTCCTTTTTTTCTCCAGATGTAATTATGAGATCCAAGAAGACTGAGAGAGGCATTCAGACTAATGTCATAAAAGGTCAAGGAGCTACATTCTTCACCACTTTCATTATTCAGCTTATTATATTAAAAATAAATAATTATTTTTTAACCCAAATTTTACCAGACCTCAGTATAACACACAGAGTGTAGTGAATGACATCTCTTCAGATCACTCATAAAAAGACTTGCATAATAACTGCATGTAAGAATAGCAAATGCAGTACTGTTCATGACCATAAGGTGGCATCTAAGCTCCATGTACTTCAACTGATAAGCACTTCTTGAGTTTCAGAAATGATGTGGCTACTGCTGTAAACAAGCTTTGACCTTAAAAACTGTCAACACTTTCAGAAAGTTCAGGGCGAGTTTTGTTCAGCTGCTGTTCCACAGACACACGCAGGGTGAGACCTTACACTCTGAACGTTGTGGACACATGATATTGCTTCTTTTTTTTTTTGATCTTAGCTGTCATGCACATGACCAAACTCAACAGAAACATTTAAAAGCAGCACTAACCGTCTGCACTAAAGCAACTAATCATTTAAAAAACATTAGAATGTGAGTAAAATATGACCTTGAATAAAAAATATGAACTATGCAGCAGAAAAGCATCTTTTAGAACCCAGAACAGGCTCTGGAGTTTCAGAGTAGGAAGCTTTAACCATTCTGATAATATACAGGTTGTGCTAAGGAAGATGCTTTCAAAATGTATTTTATATTAGGTTACATTCAAAGCATTAAATTACCTTTACCCTCATTGTATGTTACCTTCTCAAAAAAAGCATCAATGAAGTCCAAAACTCTCACCCTTTGTGGGGTGTGTGAGAGTCTTCTACATGCATTAGTAGAGCAAAGCCTAGCTGAGGGAGGCGGAGGTGTTGATCTATTCCCTACCATGGCATGACACGGAGATATATGGAGTCAAATCTCTACATAGTAAATAATAAACAAAACTGTATTTTTAGCAGTATGAATGAATCCATTAAAAGTTTAAAACACACAATCGCTCACACATGTACACACACACACACACACACACACACACACACACACATACACACACACACACACATACACATGCACATACACACACACACACACACACACACACACACACACACACACACACACACACACACTATGCTTGTGTATGTTCAAAGAATGACCAATGATTTGGTGCCAACAGCAGATTGTCAATCATCCTCTGTTCAAGTCATCATTGGTTAGTTTCTTAAAAGTTTCTTTCTAGTGTCAGGAGCATTAGTGCTGCAGTTTTGCGCATGTCAGCATCACAGCTGAGATGAGTGTGGTCCAACATCCACAAACATCCAGAGTACAGCAGTGGCTA
>NC_137512.1:2647500-2740000 GCF_041902795.1 Electrophorus electricus
CTAACACAACCTCTGTTTAACTTTCCTCTGTGAAAAGTGAGCTAAAATAACTGACTACATGACTAAATATGAAAATTGTGACATTGTGCGAACAGAAACAATGCATGAGCAAAATTCAAATGAGGTGGCTTAATTCAGAGCAACACAAAGCAGGCAAAAATAACAAGAACACAGAGACCTGCTTCAGGTATTTGGCTGGATGAGCAGGTAACGCGAAGTGTCATGTGGAGGAGGACTTTAAGTATGTGGGAGGGGTTTGGAAACAGGTGTGTGTAAGTGATAATCAGTATTCTGATAAAAGTAAACAAGGTTGTGATTGGAGGGACTGGTAGGTGTGGGATGATCGAGATCTGGGATTGGTGCTCACGTGGGTGGGGTCTCTGCCCTGTGATTAGTTGAATGCAAATGAAAGATAATACAATTACAATAAAATTAAAATTAATCTCCAGTCACTAAAACATGACTAAAACTAAGGTATAATAATCAAATTAAATACAATTAAAATTAATTACAAAAATTGAAAATTACATCTGAAATTAACACTGAAGTAGACAAACAGTTTTTCAGTCTTTTAATTTATTTTTTTAGTTTTGATTTACATCATCAATCTCTGTAATTAGCATAACAGGACTGACTCATGTCAAAATATGACAAAACATTGTTAACAAGACTCGGCTTTACATTCTGTAGTAACATTATGCATGATATTTGTCATCTGGTTTGCAGGCTAGCTAATGTTACTGCTAGCAAACAGAGGTCCTGACCACAGTAATTGTCACATCTTAATACCCCTGACAATCTGACAACTACTCAGATTAAATTAATCTCATAATTGAGCATGGTTACAGTAACTCTGATTCTGATTCTAATACTGTTTGACTGGACTGAAAATGAGACTAAAAATAAGTTGAATAAATAAGGTATGGTTATTTATGACTATGGAATGGTACGATTTGGTATTCTGCAGATAAGGCAAAGGAACTGGGTCTCTGTTAAGTATTAACAACAGACAGAAATACAAAGACCTATTACAGAGAGAAAGCAACTGAGTAAATTCAGTTACTCGATTGCTTATTCAAATGCAGGAGGAAAAGTGTGAAGAAGCTCTATCAGGTTTGTAAAAGAAAGAAAGAGGATTAGTGTGTACCTACAAGTTAGCAGTGCCAGTATTGGGATAAAGTGTGAGACTGGAAACTGGCTGTAGATAAACAATTTACTGCTCCGAGGCAGGACATGGTGTTGTATTCAGAGGGTGAGCGAAGTTTATTTTATTGAACTAATGATTCCATTTGAGCACAAAATATGAACAAAATGAAATATGCATTTGATGACGATTGGCGTTCACATAGTATGCCAGTAACGATAAAGACAAGTAGGTCTGTAGTCAAGTACTTCCCTTCTGGAGTTTAGTTTAAGCGGCTGCTGGATAAAACTGTACTGTTGGAGTTTTCAGATGAAAATAGATGGTAGATATGTAGATAAAAGTGCTAGCTGGTTGCTGTGGTTGAAGTTGGGGGTGAAATATAAATGAGTACAGTAGGTTATAGCTGTGTAGAGAGGGACAATCAAGGTGGTGTTAGTCGTAGGAGGTGAACAGTGGTGTTGCTTAATGCATGTAGTGTAGTGTAGTGATGGAGCCAGAGACACTGAGCATGCATTAACAGTACCAGTGGTGTTTGCTCTGGCCTTAGTCACCAGAGAGACCAAGTCAGATCTGATTTGATTTTAAGATGTGTTAGTTTGGCTGTGTTTGTTTGGCCGTATGATTACAGTAAAATTTACATCGTATCGGTAGTGCTATATAGTACAAGTTGGTCACCAGGAAGGTCACTATGGTAGCAGTTAATGTTTCACCAAAATAATTCTCAAATAACTTGCACATTTTGTGCATTATTATGTTATGACCCAAGTGTATATTTTCTTATATAACATATGTTAAAGAATATTGAAATATGTTAGGGTTTGTGGCATGTAAGACATAGACAGTTTACTTTTTATGACTTATGATGTTTACAAAGGTATGAAAATCTAAATAGATATATAGTTTAGAGTATAAAGCTGTATGTTAATGTCTATATATTTTAATTCTTAACAGGGTATTTAAATAAAAATTAATAAATATCAAGTATCAGTGGTCCAAAGTCCTGTGCTGGTTTTGGTTTCCCCAGGAGAGTCAGTGTCTCTGCAGTGCACCGTCCTCTCTGAGAGGAGATCAGCAGAACTCCGAGTGCTCTGGTTCAGAGCTGCTACATGAGACTCCCATCCTGAAATCATTTACACTCATCGCAACAGCAGCTGTCAGTGTGAGAGCCGATCTTCTCCACACAGCTGTGCGTACAACCTCTCCAAGAGTATCCTCAGCCTCATTGATACTGGCACTTACTACTGCGCTGTGCCCACCTGTGGCAAGATTCTTCTTGGAAATGGAAAGACAGTATATATGTGTAATTTATATTAATGTATTGATGAATCTATTAATGAGATGATTATCTAGTATTATTTGGACCACCAACCTAAATAGTGCTAAACATTACAGTTTTTTGTATGTATCATTATACTGTTTGGTGGCTGAAACATTAAATCCAGACTACTGATGTATGTAGTGTGTATGTGTATTACAGGTGCAGATGGTATTACTTCTGGCTTTATATATGTAGAATGTACATAATATTTGTATTTGTCATTTTATTAATTGCATTTATTTATCTCCATATGTAAATATAGTAACTGACTGTAATTATTGGAGACACTTGATGATTGTGATGGTGAGGTGAGCAGCACAAAGACATTCCTGCATGAACATTTGTGATCTTACACGTTTACATCTGCTTATAATTTTGTTCATTTTTATACCCAAGCCAGTCCTTTGGATCCTGTAGTGATCTTCCTGGGAGCAGCTCTGGGAGTGTGTGTGCTTGTCATTTCTGCTCAAGCAGTTTTAAACTGTAAAAGGAGAAACTGTGAACACTGTAGTAGTGAGTGGTTATTAACATTGTGTAGTTAAACCTTAAACAACACTTAAAAGCAGAAATATTTACTCCTGAAATGTATCTCTTAAGTAACCTGTGTAGTTACTAAAAAAGACTGGAAAGATAAGACTTGGGTCATAAAAATCAAAAAATTGTAAAATTGCTCTTTGTCCCACTACAGTAAAACTTCAATATGGTGCTATGAAAATGAAGACCACCAATCAGGTAAACTGAACTTTCTGCAACAGCTGCATGTATATACAGCTGTGCATGACATAACATCACCTAAGAGTAGGAATCATAATCACAGTTGTAATGCAGCAGCAGTCCTGTGTTATCTTTTAATGTTGCTTCCACAGGACCATGATGCTGTGGAGTTGAATTATTCTGCCTTACATTTCATTGATGGGAAAACCAGACGAAGGCGGGAGAAGAGAGGACAGACTGAACACAGCGTGTACTCTGAAGTGTTGTACTCTGCTGCTTCAGATTAATTTGTCAGGTCTAAGTCAGCTATTTATTTTGGTGAGCATAGTTTATGAAAATTCTCTGTTTAGTATTTTTTATTATTGCAATAAATCACTAAATAGTATTTTTCAGCATTGCAGTCTCACTGTCATTTGGAAACCTTTCTAAGGAACAATCTTAATGCTGAGAAATGCAGTTTTCATTTTAGAAGATTCTAAAAATGGAACAGGTGTCTTTCCAGACTTTCCATCACCCAGAGTTATTTTCAGTGTTTTGATTTGTGTGAGAAATAACTAAACAATGTACAAATGCAAACATATTAAGGACCAAAAAATAATTTGAGCTTACAAAGTTCTCATAAGCAGAAATCTTGTGCAATGTTTTGTACCCCAATCATAATTTTGCACAACAGCATATGCTAATGTTATTAATGGCTGCTAACTAATAAGATAATTAATGCTGGTGACACTCAAAAATGGGTTAAACTGAACTATCTGAGGTCTGCATTTTATCTTACATCAGTCAGCCCTGTGGGTCCAGTAAAATACAATCTTGATGAGTGAAGTTCTGTGGAAGAATATTGGCATAGCAGTGTTAAGATGGTCACTCCTACCTGGGCTGTGGCCATTACTTTGAGACACACCTCACAATACCATAACTATCATTTCCTCTCATCTCCTCTCCATTCACAGAGCAGTGTGATTCACAGGAGCTGAATTATGCAGTAATGCACTTCTCTTATAGCAAAACCAAAATAAAGAAAAGAGGGTGATGTCAGTTGGAAACCAGCATGTACTCATATCTGACTGTTACTTCGATTACATCACTAAATCGAATGTCAGGTTTGTTCTTTCTTCAGTGTTAAAAACTAGTCCGCATTAATCTGGTTTCCTGTGTGTGTCTTTTTGTTTGTTTGTTTGTTTGTGTGTGTGTGTGTGTGTGTGTGTGTGTGTGTGTGTGTGTGTGTGTGTGTGTGTGTGTGTGTGGAAAGACGTATCAGTGGGATCTTAGAGACCAGTGTGGCTGAGATCAGTTTCAGCCTGTTGTGACTTGATATGATGCCACTCAATAGAAAACACCTAAAAAATTGACTGCTAACTCTCAGTGCAGGTTTTGAAACCCTAGACCATAACATTCTTACAGATAGACCCAAGTAGTGGGTTGGACTCTTAGAAACAGTTTATGCCTGAAACACAGAAATTACTTTGTTGATTAGGAAATAATGTTTCTGAAATAGTCCCGTGACTTATGGTGTCACCCAGGGCTCGATTCTTGGGCCACTCTTTTTTAGATTATACATGCCTCTTCTTGGCTAAATCTTGCAAGTTTTTGGGCTATCTTGCCACACCTATGCAGATAACACTCAGATTTACTTAGCCCTCTCCCAAACAACTATGGTTCCTTTGACTGTCTTTCTAAGTATCTTGTGTACATCGCTAACTGGATGGGCCAAAACATTCTGCAGCTAAATAAAGATTAAACTCAAAACCGTTAAACTGTACAGAGCTAGCTCACAATCTTGGTGTACTAATATACTCTAATCTCAGTTTAGAAGTCACAGAAAAATCAGTGACTAAATCAGCATTTTATCACATTAAAAACATCAACAAGATCAGAAAGTCCCTGACAAAGTCCTCAACCTTTTATCTCTGGGAAGGTTGATTATTGTAAAGGCCTTCTAATATGACTGCCAAAAAAGACAAACAGCTTAATTTGATTCAAAATGCTGCTGCCAGACTTCCCATAAGGAGCAAAAGAAGAGAACACATCACCCTGGTTCTTAGATCCTTACTCTGTCTACCAGTATACAACACAATTAACTTTAAGGTATTCTCAGTGGTCTATAAATAAATGCATTGTGTAAATCAAGGTAGTGTTTTCTTTTCTCTGTTCTTGGTTTTTGTGTTTCTGGGTTTGTTTTTGAGTTCATTCCTTTAATAAATAATACCTCCTCTAGCAACTGCGTCCTGCTTTCCTCTCAATATTCTGAATGTCACAGAATAACTAACCGACAAATAATGCAGCGTGAGGACCCTCGTGTGCTTGCTGAGGAAGTGTCTGCCTGCTGGGCTTGCTGAGGAAGTGTCTGCCTGCTGGGCTTGCTGAGGAAGTGTCTGCCTGCTAGGCTTGCTGATGAGGTGTCTGCCTGCTTGGTGTTGACCGCCTGCTCAGACACTGAACGCTGTAGTAAAACCCAGGCAGCATGTTGACTTATTAAGTCAGACCAAATCTTGGGTCAAGACGCCTTTGGGTTGAACGAATGTTGCATAACCTGAACATAAGGACTGGTATTGTGGACCCTTATGGACCTGCACAAGGCAGTACAGAATCCAGTCAGTGTATCCCCCATTCACCAGGCAAAGGGGTTGGTTAGCAAGGCTCCACCCAACCTGAGAGTCTCCCTGCACCAGCAAGGGTATCACCAACGTAACCGGAGGACATGTCCACCAAATCCTGGTCCTCCCATGGTCCCGTCTACCTTTGCCACACTGTCCATGGTCCTGACTGCTTCTGCCCCACTGCACATGGTCACAGCACTCTGTAGGGGAGCTTTCATAGATTTTTGAGGTAGAGGCTGTTTGCCCTTGGCTTTAGCTCTCTCATGATCCACCAGGCCTCACCAATACCACATGTGGGAGGGTCTGAGGGTCTGAGGGAGCATGCAGAGGTTTTATTGCCTTTGTTTTCCCAAGAAACTTCGCAGCCTCCTGTTCCCAACATGGAAGATGCTGTCCTGCCTCTTGTTAGTGTTGGAGTTCCGTTTGTTTTCTCACTTTGCCATGTTATGCCCAATGAGTTCTGTAGTGTTTTGCTTTCTCCATTCTTGGTATTGGTTTTCTCTTTGTGTTTTTTGTGTTTGCTTTTGAGTTTTTCTATTGATTATTCTAACTGCATCCTTCTCTCCTCTGAGTGTGAGCAATATTAGAGCAGTATGCTTCAATATTCCATGTCTTCTAAGAAGCACTTTCAATTGTCACTGTTTATGTCTTGTATCATATTTCCAGTGGATCCAGTACTTTCACATTTTTAAACAGTCTAGATGACAGAAAGATTAAAAATCTGAAAGATGCCAAATACAGTGCAACATACTAAAAGCATAAACATATTCAAAATATTCACATTTTTGTGACATTCTAAACATAAATTTAACTTCCACTCCAGTAGCTTTTTTTTTCTGAAGTAACACCGCCTATAAGATTTCATTGGTTGTTTTAGCACCAATACCACTGAACCAGTTTTTAAAAGGGGCCAGAAAATGTCTGTGGTCAAATTAGGTAAAGTCAAATGGACTGAAAGGATCTCATAACTTCTTTTCCAACAATACTCCAGAGAAAGAGCATGTCTTTTATGAGGACTACCCAATTCTGGATTCTCATTGTAACCTTTTGCAAAACCTGTAAGTTTTACTTTTGTAACAGAATAGTTGAAGATGTTACTTTTTCTAATTTAACTACCAATTATTTCAGTTTTACTGTCTACTGTAATACATTTGATTTTACTTAAACAAAATTTACAGATCATTGCCAGACTGTGGGACTTCATCAGAAACCAGCTCTAGTCTCTGCTGTGCCTGGTGAAGCCATTACACTTAACTGCACTTTTGAAAAGCACATGAGTGGAGAGCGAATGCTCTGGTATAAGCAAAAATCTGGACGGACATTTCAAGAGGTTGGATTAAAGTTCTCACACACAAATTCCATCATTTTTCCTGAGTTCAACAAATCAGGAATCAAAGTGGAAACAACTGAGAGCAGCATTTCACTCCATTTTCCAAATGTTTCTAAAGAAGATGAAGGCATGTACTTCTGTGGAATTATTCTAGCGGATATAATGAAGTTTTCCAGTGGGACCTTCTTGGTTGTGACAGGTAATTGCTTTTCTTTCAACTGTTCAAAATAGTACTGATGCTGTTAGTTCTAACACAGCAGTATCTACAAATATAGCTATTAGTTTCTGCTTGTGCTATTTCAAAGTATTGTTTCAGTAATAATACCCTATGCACTATAAAGATGGAATGTTTCTGTGATTTCTTTCCTCAAATTCTTTATGGGTATCAAATGCTTACAACTTTTAATTATTTCAAAAAGGCAATCCAGGACTAACCATATCGGTGGTCCAAAGTCCAGTGTTGGGGACTGTTTCCCCAGGAGAGTCAGTGTCTCTGCAGTGCACCGTCCTCTCTGAGAGGAGAACAGCAGAACTCCGAGTGCTCTGGTTCAGAGCTGCTACACGAGACATCCATCCTGAAATAATTTACACTCATCACAACAGCAGCCATCAGTGTGAGATCAGCTCTTCTCCACACAGCTGTGTGTACAACTTCTCCAAGAGTGTCCTCAGCCTCTCTGATACTGGCACTTACTACTGCGCTGTGGTCACCTGTGGCAAGATCCTTCTTGGAAATGGAACGACAGTATATATGTGTAAGTTATATTAATCTATTAATTAATCTATTAATGAGATGATTATCTAGTATTATTTGGACCACCAACCTAAATAGTGCTAAACATTACAGTATCTTGTATGTATCATTATACTGTTTGGTAGCTGACACATTAAAATCCAGCCTACTGATCTATGTATTGTGTATGCGTATTACAGGTGCAGACAGTATTACTTCTGGCTTTATATATGTAGAATGCAGATAATTTTGTTGTTTGTAAATTTATTAAATGCATTTATTTATTTCCATATGTAAATATAGTAACTAATGATTGTGATTATTGGTGACACTTGATGATTGTGATGGTGAGGTCGGCAGCACATAGAGCTTCCTGCATGAACATTTGTGATCTTATACGTGTGCATCTGCTTACAGTTTTGTTCATTTTTATACCAAAGCCAGTCCTCTGGATCCTGTAGTGATCTTCCTGGGAGCAGCTCTGGGAGTGTGTGTGCTTGTCATTTCTGCTCAAGCAGTTTTAAACTGTAAAAGGAGAAACTGTGAACACTGTAGTGGTGAGTGTTTATTAACGTTGTGTAGTTAAACCTTAAACAACACTTAAAAGCAGAAATATTTACTCCTGAAGTGTATTTCTTAAGTAACCAGTGTAGTTACTAAAACAGACTGGAAAGATAAGACTTGGGTCATAAAATTCAAAAAGTTGTAAACTTGCTCTTTGTCCCACTACAGTGAGACTTCAACATGGTGTTATGAAAATGAAGACCACCAGTCAGGTAAACTGAACTCTCTGCAACAGTTGCATGTATATACAGCTGTGCATGACATAACATCACCTAAGAGTAGGAATCATAATCACAGTTGTAATGCAGCAGCAGTACTGTGTTATCTTTTAATTTTGCTTCCACAGGACCATGATGCTGTGGAGTTGAATTATTCTGCCTTACATTTCATTGATGGGAAAACCAGACGAAGGCGGGAGAAGAGAGGACAGACTGAACACAGCGTGTACTCTGAAGTGTTGTACTCTGCTGCTACAGATTAATTTGTGAGGGCTAAGTCAGCTATTTAATTTGGTGAGCATAGTTTATGAAAATTCTCTGTTTAGTATTTTTTATTATTGCAATAAATCACTAAATAGTATTTTTCAGCATTGCAGTCTCACTGTCATTTGGCAACCTTTCTAAGGGAGAATCTTAATGATGAGAAATTCAGTTTTCATTTTGGAAGATTCTAAAAATGGAACTGGGGTCTTTCCAGACTTTCCATCACCCAGATGGGTGTTTTGAAACGTTTGAGAAGTAACTGAACAGTGTTTAAATGCAAACTTTTTAATGACCAAAAAATAATTATTTGATCACATATGAGCTTCTAAAGTTCTCATAAGCAAGAAATCTTTTGCAGTGTTTTGTACCCCAATCATAATTTTGCACAACAGCATTCACTAATGTTATAATTGGCTGCTCGCTAATAAGACTAATAATGCTGGTGACACTCAAAAATGGGTTAAACTGAACTATCTGAGGTCTGTGTTTTCGCTTACATCAGTAAGCCCTGTGGGTCCAGTAAAATACAGTCTCGATGAGTGAAGTTGTGTGGAGGAATATTGGCATAGCAGTGTTAAGATGGTCACTCCTACCTGGGCTGTGGCCATTACTTTGAGACACACCTATAACATCAGTGATGTGAGCTCACAATACCATAACTTTCGTTTCCTCTCATTTCCTCTCCATTCACAGAGCAGTGTGATTCAGAGGAGCTGAAATATGCGCATATCACTAACTGGATGGGCCAAAACATTCTGCAGCTAAATAAAGATTAGACTCAAAACCCCTACACTCTAGAGAGCTAGCTGACAATCTTGGTGTACTAATATACCCTAATCTCAGTTTTAGAAGTCACAGAAAAATCAGTTACTAAATCAGCATTTTAACACCTTAATTTCCTGATAAAGCCAAATCTAGAGAAACGGATCCATCCTTTTATCTCTAGCAGGGTTGATTATTGTATAGACCTTCTAATATGACTCTAATATGACTACCAAAAAAGACAAACAGCTTAACTGGTTTCAAAATGCAGCTGCCAGAGTTCCCATAGGGAGCAAAAGAAGAGAACACATCACCCTGGTTCTTAGATTCTTACTCTGTCTACCAGTATACAACACAATTTACTTTAAGGTATTCTCACTGGTGTATAAATAAATGAACTGTGTAAATCAAGGTAGTGTTTTGTTTTCTCCATTCTTGGTTTTTGTGTTTTTGTGTTTGTTTTTGAGTTCATTCCTTAAATATATAATACCTCCTGTCCTAACTGCATCCTGCTCTCCTCTCAACATTTCTAATGTCAAAGAATAACTAACCTACCAAGAATGCAGCATGAGGACCTTGGTGTGCTTGTTGATGAAGTGTCTGCCTGCTAGGCTTGCTAAGGAAGTGACTGCCTCCTAGGCTTGCTGAGGAAGTGACTACCTGCTAGGCTTGCTGATGAAGTGTCTGCCTGCTGGACTTGCTGTGGAGGTGTCTGCCTGCTAGGCTTGCTAAGGAAGTGACTGCCTGCTAGGCTTGCTGAGAATGTGTCTGCCTGCTTGATGTTGATGACCTGCTCAGACAGTGAACACTGTAGTAAAACCCAGACAGCATGTTGGCTTATTAAGTTGGACCAAATCTTGGGTCAAGACGCCTTTGGTTTGAATGAATATTGCATAGCCTGAACATAAGGACTGGTGTTGCGGCCCTTATGGACCTGCACAAGTCAGTACAGTATCCAGTCAGTGTATCCCCCATTCACCAGGCAAAGGGGTTGGTGAGCAAGGCTCCACCGGACCTGAGAGTCTCCCTGCACCAGCAAGGGTATCACCAATGCAAATGGCGGACATGTCCACCAAATGATGGTTCTCCTGTGGTCCTATGGACCTTTGCCACACTGCCCATGGTCCTGACCACCTCTGCCCTGCTGCCCATGGTCGCAGCCCTCTGTGCAGGGGGGGCTTTCATGGATTGTTGAGGTGGGTCTGGATCCACACAGGCCTCACCAATACCATGTGTGGGAGGGTCTGAGGGTCTGAGGGAGCATTCAAATATTTTCTTGCCTGTGTTTTCCCAAGAAGCTTCGCAGCCTCCTGTTCCCAACAGGGAAGATGCTGCCCAGCCTCTTGTTAGTGTTGGTGTTCCGTGTGTTTTCTTACTTTTCCATGTTATGCCCAATGAGTTCTGTAGTGTTTTGTTTTCTCCATTCTTGGTATTGTTTTTCTCAATGTGTTTTTTGTGTTTGCCTTTCAGTTTTTCTATTAATTCTTCTAACTGTATCCTTCTCTCCTCTGAGTGTGAGCAATATTATAGCAATATACTTCATTATTCCAAATCTTCTAAGAAGCACTTTGAATTGTCACTGTAAAGTTTTGTAAAGTTGTAAATATCCATTTTTAACATCCATGCACTCGTATCTCTGCTTCTGATCCTTCTGCACACTATACTGAAAAATGAATGTACAGCTATAAGGGGTTAATGACTGGTCCTAAGAAATATAGATGCACTGCAGAGAGTCAATATTTGTTATGAGTGGTTTCACAGTGAACCTCTCATGTAATATAGTCTGAAGGAATTTTAGGATCTAGAAATCTGATTGTGCTCTGTTAATTCCTTTTCTGCTTGTACGTTTCATAGATATTTATAATAATCTCACCCTCAGGCAACACTGTATTAATAAATCTTATCTTGTTTTCAAATGTGGAGGAACTGCCCATGTCACAAAAATTATTATTATTAGTATTATTATTATTTTTTAATTTCATAGATCTTTTGAATTGTCTGTTGGTTATTCTATTTGGTGGGTGGGTGGTGGGTGTTGTGGACCTAGGAGGAAGGTTATGAACCAAAGAAAAAAACACCTCGCTGACACCTCGTTGGGCAACAGACTACAGAAGTACAGTGCAAGGTGAGATACAGTCAAAACTAGAAAGCAGAGTGCATGCTTGGACGGTAATAAAACTAGCAAAGTCCCAACATTGCAATGCTAGTAATGGTAACAAGGTTAACCAAATGACAGATGTAACAGAGTTGACATGAATAAACAAAGCTAAACAAAATGCGCCAATAATACTGACAAGTGGACAAGTGAGCAGAGGTGAAGAGCTGAGGGTCTAAGGACGGACACTCACGGCCCCTAACGGAGCCCTCCAGACTGCCGTTAAAGGTGGAGCTCTTCCTTTTTGTTGATAACTCTGTGTGCCCATTGGCCAGGTGATCTGGGTCATGTCATCTCATGTGATGTCATCATGAGTGATGCTTTAATCCACCTATGAGTAAGGATAGATGGAGATATGAGAAAAGAGAAAGAAGAAAAAGAAATACATGTGTAGGCATGGAGATGTTACAGTAGTGCACTGGTTTTGGCAACCCAGCAGTAAAATTTAACCAGGGCCTACTGATAGTGGACTGCTTATAATCCACACCATGTCTTCACATATGTGAATAAACAGGCTGTACAAATACACCAAGCTGACAGAGGAAATGGAAGAAAAGCTGTATTCTGACTAGAACATGGGTACAGTAATGACAAACCATGACTTTCTTGAATGCAGACAAGAAAAAAAGGGGACAGACTAGTGTACAAAGAAGCCACACAAAGGCTAGTAAAGGGGATTAAAGAGACTAAAAGAAAATACTTATAGATTGAAAACCAATGTACTGTTAAGTACACAAGAAAACTACATAGAGGCCTCCAGGACATCACTGACTACAACCTACCTCCTAAACCCTCAGGATTTTTTAAAGACAAGAGTCTGTTTATAATGCCATTACCCTGGGCCTGAACTACATGTTAAAGCATGCTGACAGTCCAGGCATACATGCAATAGTTCCATTTCTACATTTAAACTCTGAAACTCATCTGTCCATGCCAGGCTTCCTGACAGACATGAAGACAGCTGGTGTGGCTCAGAAAACACACATCAGGTCTGCTGATCCTCAATACTGATGTACCTGCACTTTGTGTTTTCTGGCCCCTTCTCTTTTCAGTCCCTATACCAACAACTGCACCCTCAGCAGTGTTTCGCCCGAGAACCAGATGTGATGCGTCTGCCTACCTAAAGGAGGTCAAGTAGTGTGTTGGTGTGTTGTGTGATGATGCAGCTCCAACAACCTTCTGCTCAACACCCTAAAGTCCTTACGTTGGTAAGTAAGGTGGATGTAGGCTTTAGATAGATGGCCCCCTACCCATGCCTCCTTAAAATGAATGATTCTGTGGTTTCTACCCATGGAGTTCCAGGACTCCACTACATCCAGTGACCCGAGGAGAGCAGAGCAAAGCATGCCTCTTACTAAAGCAGCTGAAACAAATCGAACCTTACGACTGCAAAGTGGATTAATCAGGAGAGCAGAGTCTTCAAACATACTTGTAAAATTGTAACTGACCCCTCTCCCACTGGGCACTGACATGAAAAAATATCATGCCATCAAATAAACCTCCTATGTTCAAGTGTGACTCCAGCGACTGGGACATACATTTATTTACAGATGCACATGGAACGATAACGGCAATCACAAGCATTACAAATGTTAATACGAACATGAAACAGTTGACAGTGATCAAACACGAGCACAGTTAACAATATCGAAAACTTGTAACAATAACATGGATCATTACCATGAAACATCAACACATTACATCCACACGCTACATCAACAATAACCAACACTTTGCACACTTTGTCATGGGCTTATATACATTTAGACAGACGAGGTGTAGGTGTGTGCAGGTGTGGTGATGAATAGAACAGCCCTCCCACTGTACATGGCAGGCCCAACCACGTGACTCGGGGGAGGCGAGCATTCCGTGACATCAAGACAAGCCTTCTACTAGAGTAGCTTTTTTCACTTTTCACCACTGACTTCTGGTGGCCAAGCTGTGTTACAAAAATGCAGGAGGAAAGAGGTCTCATGACATGTGGAGACCAATGACGTGAGTCCAACAAGCAAAGACTATTTAGTGCTTTTAACATCTAACCACTTCCAAGCAGTCTGACCAAGTGTCAATCTAAGAATGACTGCACTCTGGATTTTTATTATACCTGTCTACAAAATATGTAAGTTCTGAAGACATGTTTACTTAAAAGCTTTCTAGAAGCTGTTCTTTAGAGTAATTGCTATTAGATATTTAGCTATTTGAACTTTTAATTTTTCCCATTGTGCTCATCTAACTCTGGATCAATCTGTGGGGTCTTACCAACCATCATTTGTCTCAGTGACGGCAGGAGAAGCTGTTACGCTTAACTGCACATTTTCAGACAATGACCACAACAGTTTAATGGTTTGGTACAAACAAAGATTGGGAGAGATGCCTCAGGAGGTGGTAAATATATTAACAAATGAGGCTAAAGTCACACCTGAGTTCCACAGTTCTGGAATCAAACTGGAGAGAATCTCGAATGGCATTTCACTTACAATTCCTCATATGAAAATCAGTGATGAAGGAATGTAGTTCTATGGAATGTCTACCTGGAAAAAAGTTACATTTTCCATTGGAACATTCTTAACTGTGAAAGGTAATAAAACAACACAAACCCCTAATTCAATGTGTTTAAAGCCATGCAGATAGGAATTTTAACTGGAGAATTTTCTATTATTCTTAGAAAAATGTGATTTTACAAAAGACATTTTAATTTTGATGATATTAGTTCTGCAATAAGACTGTTTTGCTTATTATTTTTATCTACATTTTGTTATATATAAAATATTAATCTTCAGTAAATATATGCAGAGTTGATGGCATGCTCTGATGTACCTTAATGGTCCAAATATGTATAAAATTATTTACATCCTTTCAACTAGGTTGTGCTCAGTTAAACATATCAGTGGTCCAAAGTCCAGTGTTGGGGAGGGTTCCCCCAGGAGAACCAGTGTCTCTCCAGTACACTGTCCTCTCTGAGAGGAGAACAGCAAAACTCCGAGTGCTCTGGTTCAAAGCTGCTGCAGGAGACTCCCATTCTGAAATAATTTACATTCATCACAACAGCAGACGTCAGTGTTAGATCAGCTCTTCTCCACACAGCTGTGTGTACAACCTCTCCAAGGATGTCCTCAGCTTCTCTGATACTGGCACTTACTACTATTGCTCTGTGACCACCTGTGGCAAGATACTTCTTGGAAATAGGTCAACAGTGGTTCTGAGTAAGTGTTTACACATTTTAGCATATCAATGAAAAATTCATAAAACAATGCCTTTATTTGTAAATTAAATTTAGTTTACAACACGGCCATGCACTACATGTGTATGGACAGAACATTCTGTGCTATTATTAGTATTTACAGAATTCTGTATAGAAGGAAAAGAGGAACCCACATACTATAGACAGAATCCAGACATTATAAACACATGTGAACATGCAAGCCTAGTTATTCCTTTCTATTAATGTATTAAAAAATGCATAATTCCTAAATCCTTATCTAAAATCTACAAAAAACCTGTGCCTTTGTTTATAAGTTGAAAACAGGTCCATGCACATGTACATTCAGAGCTAATATTATTATTTTCAGAATAATGTGATATCCATCTTGCTTATAATTCCTTAATATTTGGTCAGAGTACACTGTTAAGATCTATTTGAAATAAGTGCTCAGAAAGGTTAAAACAGAAAGTTATCTCAGGGTTATTTTTTTAATAATACGATTTACGATCTTATGATCTTGTAACACACATACACATTTGGTGCAGTGTTTTCAAAATTCCTATCTTACAGCCTTACTTATGTTGCTTGATATTGATTTAGATCATGCTGTCCAGACTGATTAAAATAGCAAGGTTTTTTTTTCTACATTTTTTACATATAAGCTTATCATACAAACAAGTGTGCACAGTATTTTCAGAATTCCTCTTTTGCAGCAAATAATGATTGTGGTTATTGGTGACACTTGATGATTGTGATGGTGAGGTCGGCAGCATGAATTAGAGCTTCCTGCATGAACATTTTTGATCTTAAACGTGTGCATCTGTTTACAGTTTTGTTCATTTTTATACCAAAGCCAGTCCTCTGGAACCTGTAGTGATCTTCATGGGAGCAGCTCTGGGAGTGTGTGTGCTTGTCATTTCTTATCAAGCAGTTTTAATATGTAAAAGGAGAAACTGTGAACACTGTAGTAATGAGTCTTTATTAACGTTGTGCAGCTAAACCTTGAACAAGACCTGAAAACAGAAATATTTACTCTTAAATTTTATCTCCAGTTTATCAAGTGTAGTTATTAAACAGACTGGATAGAAGGGCTGTGGGAAGTCATAAATTGCTTTGTCCCACTACAGTGATGCTTCAACAAGGTGCTATGAAAAGGAAGAGCACCAGTCAGGTAATGTGAAAACACATGTATGGCTCTACCTGCTATAATTTTACCTATTAAGTGTAGGTATATGTACACATCAATACTTTTTTTGTCGATCAAAATTGAGCTGTGTAAATGGGGCTGATTAGCAGGGAAAATGTATTAATTAAAATTATTATTTTATTAATGGTTAGATCAATTCAGTCTCATCTCATAAAAGGCACAAGTTCAACAATGTGATTATTTCTCGTCGACCTATTAGACGAGAACTCTTGAATCACCAGCATTGCTGCGTGAACGATGTGAGCCGATAACAATGCAACCATCTGTCTTTCCTTGATCTGCTGAACTGGATTTCCTGAGCTGGCTCAGTGAGAAGTGGGAGTCTTTGTCCCAGTGGTTCTGTCAGCTGTTCTTAGTTTTGTTGATGATTCTAGAATGCTTAATCATCAGCCAAACGTTAAAATCTGCACAAGGAAAGACAGGCTTGCTTAATAAAAAAGTTGTGATGAGCGATTTCTGATGAACACAAACTAAAGATAAGAACTTAAACAAAAACAACAAACATTATTTAACATGAGACCTGAGTCTGTTTTAATCACTTAGCAAGAGGCTTTTAGCTTAGTTTCTAAGGAACGTTCTGGTTTCTTTGCGCAGATGTTTTGGCTGGTAACTTACAGTCTCAGAGCCACATCACCTTCCTTTTCTGCTTCCCTCCCCGTTACATCTCAACTGTCCACCAAACGGGTCTCGAACGTTAATCACGTACATGCAAAGAAAGGGGATGCTTTGATTCAGGCATGTTCAACAGCCTTTGTTATCACGGTAGAAAAAAAAGAAATCCTTTAAGGCATTCAAATAAGGCTCACCACAAATCTATTACAATGAAATAATAAAACAAACAATCATACATTACTTAATGGTTAACAACTTGTTTACAATAAACAAGAGGTAAGCAGCAGTCTTACCTCTTATGATGAATAATGTCAATTTAAAATGAAAAATTAATGAAGAGAATAATAAAACAATGGACATTATCAAATAGTAGAAGCAAAAATCACAATTGGAAGATTATATTAAGATAGCCATAGATTAATGGAGTATTATATAAAGATTAAACCATTTGACATCATCGTAGGCACCAGTAAAAATGTTACGTTATTACTTTGAGAAGCTGTGGGAAAAAACAAACAAACAAACAAACAAACAAAAAACATATATATGTGAAATATAATATGTGAAACATAACAAAATATGAGAAACATGATATGTTGGATAAAAATAGTTGGTTATTTTTATGCAGCCTGAGCAGTCTAGGTCCTTAGCTGACTACATTACCCATAAACCCTCTGTTAGTGCCTACTCCCCAGATTATTGATTTCACCTCTGTCTTATTTTCCCTAATGTGTCACCCTATTTAAATTCTGTTTGTACTAAGTGTCTTTGAGAAGGATCATTTTGCTTGCCATATTTTTCTGAACCGTCGTTATCATGCATAGATTCTCTGGCTGGTTGCTGTCCTTATTCTTATTATTTGGCGTCACTCTATTGCCTGTTACCACTCTGGATTTGTTTGCCCATCATGTGTTTATTGGATGTTGACTTTTGCCTGTTATTTGACTACACCTTTGGATCACCCTTGTTTCTCTTTAAGGTGTGTTATACTGCATTCAAGTCTGTCTTTGCTCCATAATTCTGACAGTTGTCCTTTTAAGTTAGAGTCTGATGGAAGTTAGAGTCATGGTTCCTTGGCATATACACAGGCTGTTAGAGGACTGATACATTCCCGCATGGATTTATGATTACATAGGGGAGAGTCAGATGGTGAGCCAGGAGTGATAATCTCTGAATCAGGGACATTTTAATGGCTGTTACTATGTGTTGTGGCACCAGAGGGATACTGGATGGTGGGAAGGAGATGAAGATTTCATCAAGCCAAAGTTCTCTCATAGGAACAATCTATCTTCACTACATAACCGTAGGAATCAATCAGTTATCTTACAACAGCAGTCTGGTGGTTTTATCCTATTTGTCTTTTAAATCTGTTTTATCTTTTAAATTTGCTCCCACAGGACCACGACACTGAAGAGATTAATTATGCTACCTTACATTTCGTTAATGGGAAAACCAGACGAGGGCAGAAGAAGGGAGACCAGACTGAGCACAGTGTGTATTCTGAAGTGCTGAACTCTGCTGTTACACATTAATTTGTGACATCTAAGTCAATTATATAAAATTCTCTGTTCGGTACCCTGTACATTATTATTGGTACATTCAGCGTTGTGGAATGTCATTTGGAAACCTGTCTTAAAGAACTTAAAGAAGAGGTGCAGAGCTGAAGGGACAGTGAGTGGGCATTCCTTCATAAGGCTTGCCGTTCTATAAAGGTTTGACTATAAAAGAGCTCACGGATCAATGAAATGAGAGTTTCTCAACACCCTGTGCTCCTACCAAGAGTCTCCAAGAAAAACAATGCATGCAGGTGAATTATACTTTAAAAAATAAATAAATAAAAATTAAAAAATAAAAAAAATATTTAAATAAATAAATTATATATATATATATATATATATATATATATATATATATATATATATATATATATATATAGAGAGAGAGAGAGAGAGAGAGAGAGAGAGAGAGAGAGAGAGAGAGAGAGAGTACTGTACTATTACTGTACTTCTCTAGTGTTGGGTATCTGCTTAAAGAAGCTGCATTGTTTTGCTTTAGAGTGACATACATTTCTGCTTCTTACATCATTTGCTGTTTGGTTCTGGAAACCCACAACATTAACCTAGTAGATGTGTCTTATTATATGAGCATGTGTTTATTCCAGTGTCACTGACTACACATTAACCCAGTAGATCTGTCAGATTACACAAGCATGCTTTTGACCCAGTGTCACTGACTACACATTAACCTAGTAGATCTGTCTTATTATATGAGCATGTGTTTCTTGTAGATAAGGCCCACTCTCTATCGCTCTCTTTTTTGTGGCTATCTTTGGACTATAACAACAGGAAATCCCAAAATAATGCCATTGAAAGAATTGGAGTCATCTGAAGAAGTTGACATATGTTCCAGTGTAATGTTATATGTTACAGTTCTATTACAGAAGGAAAAGGCCTTTTCAAGACATCACAAATACATTTTACCCCCATCTACCTGTTACTAAAGCAGGTATTCCTAAAAGTGTTGAACCTCTGGGTATTCTTTCTTTTTATACAAATGTTTATTACTGATACTGCCTTTTCTACTAAGTGTGTGTGTGTGTGTGTGTGTGTGTGTGTGTGTGTGTGTAGGTTTCATGCTTTAGAGCAACTGTTGAGACACAGAGTGTATTTGCCAGTTCATCTATATAATCTCATTTCTATCAAAGATGACCCACACTTAACAGCTCAAAGATGTTTGAGTCAGTGGATTATAAATTCATCATCAAACCATGGTCATACGTTGAGAAGAGAGGGCAGGAGTTTATAACTTTTGCCAGCCAAATAGTTTTTGAAATACTTTTAATGATTTATTAACATTTAATTATACTTGTCAGCAACCAGTTTAAGATTAATGCAGAATTTCCCTTAACAAAACAAATAAACAACAAACAAAATAGTTCTTAGATTTGGCAAGAATTCAGAACATTGCAGCACTTGAACAATATTGTTCACATAAAAAGAATATATATTCTATAATATATATAGTGCATCATAAATTGGTGACAAGACATATCTTGATTTGTGTCAGGAAAAACCTAAAGAATATATGTGCTTTGTCTTAACTACATACGGCACACGCTTTAGTCTCGCAGAACATCTCACTGTAGCTGTGGTTTACTGCTGGTTCTCATGCTGATGTGTCATAGTACACATGTAGTTCACACACTGGAGTACATACACACCGCTGGCATGATGTCCCTTTTCCAGCTTGGACTTTCCTCTTGGGGAATTGCAAGACTGCATAATTCACCACTTCACCATGAGATTCCTGGATATGGAGGGGGGGAACACTGGTATCTTAAATTGAAGGAGTGAGTATACTGATTTTTTAATTTGTTATTACTGGTAGGAAACCCAGAAATACCCAGAATCCATACTGTAATATAGAGTATTACCTTCCTTATGCAATATACGGCTGAATCTACCAGAACACGTGATGGCCTCACCTCTGACTGATCCTCTTTAGAAACTTTAACTGTTTATACAACTGTTTATACACATGTGTGTAGCACATATGCTACACAGTAAATGTACATATACAAGGTAGATGTATTTAATGAATAAGTGCATATATTCAATTCACTATGCCCAGTACTGAGGCCATTGGCTAAGATATTTATAAAAGCCTTGGATTTTCAAGATAGAAGCATACATTTGCAATATTTGTAGGTGAGTCATAAGTCAATCAAAACACTGTCTGATTTTGAAGTCAGTCTAAGGCTTTGCCTGGTGTGTAAACATCGCCTCCTACTGGAGCTGCACTGATGTAAATTAATTTAATCTTGTATTCCTTTGGTTTATTTAATGTGAGTCCAGAGTGAGTCCAGGGTGTTTGCTGGGGCACTGTTCCACAGCCTTACCCCATCATGCTCATCAAAATAGACTGCATAGGTAGAAATGTTCAATTTTGTAATGTAATTTTCCCCCTGAAATTCCCACTAAAAGAGGGGGGCAGAGACACCAGTGACTAAAACAGGTCTGGCCTAAGTGAGTGAGTTAGCCTTCCTGTTCAGGCTTTAGGACTGTAATAAAAGGTTATGCGGAGGGGGGCGGGGCAACTTTTTAGGTACACTCCTATTGGCTAAAGAAGTATTGTCCACACCCAGAAACAATGCATGAATGTTTAAAAAAAAAACAAGAGACAGAAGCTAATCATGACAATGCAAATACAAAATGATTCCAATGAGTGTATGCTATTAAGTTTTTATGTTTTAAGAGTGCCCTAGATTAATTTGGCTTAGATGGGTATTGCCATGATCAGTCCCTCCCAGGTTCTTTGTTTCCATGTTTTTTAGTTCCATTCCATAGTTTTATTTTCTCCGGCCCTCGTTTCTAGTCTTATTAAGTTCATGTATTTAAACCATGTCTTGAGCCCAGTGTTTAACTGTTCATTTATGGTTGAATGTGTTTATCATTGCGTTTTCATGTTTATTTTGTATGGTTTTGTTTCATTGTATTCTGTGCCTGTGTTTATCCTATCCCCAAGTTTTCCCTGTGTGTTTCCTAGCCTTTGTGTTTCTTAGCCCTGAGTTTTCCTAGCATCTTGTTTTAGCCTGCTTCCCCTGTTTGCCTTCATTTATCCGAGCCCTTGTCTTGTAATCATGTATCGCCATACTCTCTGTGTCGGCTCTTTGACCCTGTACTGTCTTAACAACTCTGATTCTTAAAACTCGTTCTTCTCCGCAGCTGTGTCCACCCGCTTACCGCTCAACATTACAGGTATATGGCTCATTTAAATTAATAATAACAATAATAATATAATATATAATAATAATAATAATAATAATAATAATAATAATAATAATATTATTATTATTATTATTATTATTATTATTATTATTATTATTATTATTATTGTTGTTGTTATTATTATTATTATTATTATTATTATTATTGTTGTTGTTGTTATTATTATTATTAGTCACATTTCTATAGCAACTTTCTCAAACCCAGGGACACTTTACAGACAGAAATCAGCTTGTACAATCAAATCGCTCACACACCAGTGAGAAGTGGCAGCCAATTTGCACACACCCCTGGGGTAGCACACTGGGTGCAAGGGAAGAGGAGGTGGGTAAGACTAGGACAGAGCACAGACTGTCACTGGACACACACACACGCATTCATACATATACGTATATACAGCGCCTGAAAAAAATAAGAGACCACTACAAGATTATTGGTTTTTCTACTTTTACATTTGATGGGTGTGTGTTTGACCAGGCTGAGCAGTTTTGTTTTATTCTATAATGGCAACATTTCTTCCAAATTTCAGATAAAAATATTATATTTTAGAGTATGTTTTTTTTTAATGAAAATGACTAATGGTCAAAATAACAAAAATAGTTACAGAAATCTTTGACCACAAATTATGCAAAGAAAACAATTTACAACACAACACAGTACTAATATTTCAACTTAGCATAAGTCAAGAAATCAACATTTGATGGAATAACCCTGATTTTTAATCACAGCTTTCATGCGTCTTTCACATTGCTGTTGGGTAACTTTACGTCACTTCTGCCACAGCAATTCTAGGAGCTCAGCTTTGTTTGATGGCTTGTGACCACCCATCTTCCTCTTGATCACAGAGAAGATGACCTTGCTCCAGTTCTCCATGGTCCAGTCCTTATGGTCTTTTGCAAACTTCAGTCTGGCTCTTTTTTGCTTCTCATTGATTAAGGGCTTTTTTCTAGCTTTGCATGACTTCAGCCCTGCCTCCAGAAGCCTGTTTTGAACCATCCTCGCTGTGCAATTCACCCCAGCTGCTGCATGCCATTCTTTTTGTAGATCACTTGACGTAATCTTACAGTTGTTACTTGACATTCGAAGGAGGTGGCAATCATCACGGTCGGTAAAGAGTCGTTTTCGACCTCTGCCAGCCTGTAGCTGTTTTTGTCCCCTGTGTTTGCTGCTTGACTGTAACGCTGCTGGCCAAGTGCTGCAGGGCATGGGGCAGAACGCACAGACTTCCTCGACAGTGCAAGACATTTATTAACATTAAACATGGACAACACAAGTGGCACTCACATACAACTACAAGAGTGAACATTATTAAACATTTAACACTAACGATATACACTTAAATATGAAAAGGTGGGAACAAACACAGACATTACGTGCTACAGCTACTGTTTACATTAATGACTCACAAAGAGACATAGGTAGTGACAATGACCAACAAAGGGAGCACACACAGACAGGGGTGTAAATAGACACACAAGACATTAACATTAAACCCTATACACGTGTGTGCAATCCCGGGGGTGTGGTTACAAAAACTAAGACACAATACACTTGTGAATCCCCCTGCACGCGGCAGGCCATACCATGTGACTTATGGGAGAGGAGCAGTCCGTGACATTGATCTTGTTCTTATAAACCGCAGTTTTTGAAAATTTCAATATGGAAGCAACCTGACACTCACTGTATCCTTCTGCCAGTAAAGCTACAATTCAACCCTTCTTTTCCTCAATAATAACCTTTCTTTTCAACTCTTTTGGCATGGTCTGTAGCTGTATTTTGACTACACTTACTTTGTGTGTAGTCCTAGCACTGCTTTCCCATCCAGCTGGTTCTATAACAAGAGAATAATGATGAAAGCAGAAATTACCAGTATTTATAATTACATTTGTTACAGTTGATTCTGATGTGGAATTAATCATTTATATATATTAATTGCTTTGGGAAAAAAAAAGTCCACATTTTTTCTTTACTGTTTTGACGCAGTTTAATTTTATAGGTCCTGTTTAGTGCATAATGACTGATAAATGAGCCATCCAGATTGAACCTGGAAAAAATATCACTCGTAACTGCACAATTGAATCAGAATCCAGTGAAACTCTTTACATTTGGTACAAGCAATGACTGCAGCAGGAGCCTCAGCTAATAGGAATAGTGAAAATCATGGAGGCCATGATTTCATCTCACTGATAGCACAATATTTCTGACTATTCTAAATCTTAATGAAGATAATAATGGAACAAACTTCAGTGGAGTGACATGAACAAATGGTTACATTTTGCTCTGCTACAATTTTGACAGGTAATAATTATTTATTTTAAACTTCTTAACATTAAAATTAGACCACAACTAAAGCACAAAACATTTGTTCTGCATAAACACAGTGATTTCTACAGTCTGTGGACTGCAAAGTGCTATAAGATATATGTTTTATTAAAGTACAAGTTAATCTTTCAGATGTACACTTGTTCAAGTATGTGAGGGAAACCAAGATGAACCAATAGCTGACACCTTTGTATTTTATTGACCAGGACATACAGAGTTAAACAAAACAGAGCTTGACAGTGCAGGAATAAGGTGTGATGCCACCAAAACAGCCCATTCAAGCAAGTATTTTTGTATATCTTTGCTTTAAATAAAATTACTATCACATAAGCCAACCCTTCAAAGGTTCTATATGATATTTTAGTACAGAAATAGATAGATAGATAGATTGATTGATAGATGGATCAATCAATCAATCAATCAATCTATCTATCTATCTATCTATCTATCTATCTATCTATCTATCTATCTATCTATCTATCTATCTATCTATCTATCTATCTATCTATCTATCTATCTATCTATCTTGTGTACTTCACTTCAGTGTTTACTACATTATAATAGTTACCTGTAATTTTCTTCAGGTTTATCTATATTTAAATATAAGGGTTAACATGTACATTATAATTGTCTTTTCTGTTAGCCACAGTTGTAAATTAGTGGTAAACGAGTTTTTATTTGAGTTACCATAGACGTCCTATTCACATCAAAATGGCTATTCTACTCTGATCCCTTTTTTGGACAATTAGTTTCCATCCAATGAAATCTCACTGGAAGTGTTAGTGTTTCTAAGCATTCTGTGATAATACTGTATGCAACTGTACAAGGAGATCAGCGATTTCTGGAATGCTCAGTAGAGCATTGATTGCATGAGTTGTTACATACATATTCATACACACTTGCATGCACACAAGATAAGCAGCTAAATATTTAAGACTAGTTGTGCAATAGATCAAGTTGTCACAGTTCCAACAACATTTGTTCTGATGCTGTTTTCCCTCGTGTCTCTGTCCTTGTCCTGTGTTGTCTTTCCCCCTCCATTATCATCTCCAGGTGTTTCATGTGGTGTGTTTTACAGTGTTGTTTTGTTTTCCCTAAAACCCCCTGACTCACAATTGTATCCTGCTCTACATCTCACCCTCTTCAGTTTTAAAATCTATGGTTGATTATTTTGTCTGTAGTCTTTCCTTTAAAACTTCCTAAACTTTTGTACAACACTATCTTTATTATGCATGTCTGTTACATGCTGTAGATATTCACTACCACCATGGTGTGCTGGTCATCAGCATGGGTCTGGCACTGGCTGTGTCTGTAGTCTGGAATCTCACTGTTTGCTCCAGCAGCTGGACAAGGAAGAGCTGCAAATGTGAGTTAATTCAGGTCAACAAAACTGTCAGTGATTTATTATCACTTGGTTGAATATCTGACATGTGTTCCCTTTTTCATGAATTTCAAGGCAAAACATCTCAGTCAGACAACATCAAAGAGGGAGAAAGACCACAAGGTCAGGTATGTTACTATATGCTTGTTTCACTGTACCTGGATCAGTTTTAATTGAACCAAATTCACCAAGCTGAGTTGCACTTTTTTTTCTTTGTTACCTATGGGGCTGCAACACAACTTCCCTTGTTTGTGTGAAAAGGATCCCAGTACTAAAGAGTTCTGTTATGCTGCATTACAGGTCTATGAGGACAAGATGCAGAAAACAGGGCATCAAGAAAATTAATACACCCATGTGAGATTCTGGCCTGTATGAGTACAGGCCAGTTTAGTGTTCAGTTCAGTACATAAAATAAAATATATACTGTGTGCAAGTATAGTCCAGAGTGTGTGTATATTATATTATATTGTGTGTATATTATTATTACTTTCTCATACTCTTTTATTTATCTTGTCACTACCTTGTTGAGGTCTGGCTGTGGTTAAGGAAAGAATACAGAATTAAATGTTATTGGATCCGAGAAAATTACATGTATGCCAGTTTTGTTGCAAAATTCTTGTCAATAATTTCTATATTTCTTAAAGATAAAAACAGTATGAAGTTATGGATTAGACTAGGTTGAGCCCCCTACCCTTTATGAACACTTACCATTGCCGTGTACAGTTTTTCATCTTACAAATGATTATAGCTTGAGCAATGATAACAGCCGCACACACTCCCAGCACTGCTCCAAACCAGATCACTACAAGATTTATTGTAAAATAATTTTTATAAACATTAAGTTGAATATACAATTAAAGTGAAATTAAAGTGTTTTATACATAATTTTGTTATTTTTATTTTTCAAAGAATTCTTCAACAATATAAGCCTTGAGTTGACATTGTACCAACATTGTACCAGTCCCGTTAGACTGACGTGGGTCCGTACGACCCCATCAGGTCCGTACCTGGACCACACCCAGGGCACCCCCCAACTCCCCCAGTGGCACTCTCCCCTGCTGTGGGAGTCAGGAGTGTTCCCAGGAATATGGAGGGCTTCCCTGCGAGGGCTGTGGGAGGGCGTTTCTGTCCTTTCCTACCCTTCCTTTGTTTACTTCCTCTCCCAGGCATCCTTCGTCGGTCGGTGGTTCTGTGACGAGGTGGTTCAGCAGGATGCGGAGACGAGCTGCATAAACAAGAATACACGTTTTATTTGCACATATAACACATTCGATCTGATTTATTTTTTTATATGATTTTTAATACTTTACACAACATATGTTTCTGAAACAGCAATTGTATCTACTAAGTTTTGGGAAAATGTTGCTCTAAACACTGAACACCTCAACCATTCCACCTTTATTTATTTCCCCAACTAACCTTCTCTCTCCTCATCCACAACCACTGATTAGTCCTTTCAGATACTTCTAAAACAGATTCTAAAACAAAATTCCACAAGCCAAGATGTTGTGGAGTTACAGATGGGACCAACAAAATAGATCTAACAAAGACTTCTACAGTTCATAATCTTAACACAGACTTCTACAGTTCATAATATTAACTGAGACTTCTATAGCTCATAATCCTAACATAGACTTCTACAGTTCATAATCCCAGAATATTATTCTTGTTGTTTTGTCTTTTACTCTAAAATTAAATATGAGACAACATACACTATAAAACTTTTTTTAGCTACTCTGACTGTTGTCATACACTTTTAAATAGTGTTCCATAAACCCCACTGAACCCCACTGTGTTACAGCATTAGCCAGTCACATATCATCTGGCATGGTTTGGTTTTTGAGTGACTCTGCTACTGGCTATAAAAAAGTCCACTCTAACACTAACATTAACAATCTGAGCTGTAGAAAGAAAGAAAACTGAATAATAATAATAATAATAATAATAATAATAATAATAATAATAATAATAAACCTGAGCAATTTTGCAAACAAGACTGAAAGCAAGATTTTCATGTCCCTTTTTAATCTGTCTTTTGTGGTATAGTGTAGTAGGTAACAACAATTACTTTCTTGTTGGCTAACTGGGGTTCAAACCTCATTGGGGCAAGTGCTCTATGCTGTATCAATAAGAGTCACTGGGCAAGACTCCTAACACTACAGTTGACGGTCTGTAACATGTTTGAAATTCAAAGTCACATAAAATAAAGTTCATGGATGTTTGGTGTAAACATGTTTTACAAGAGATCAGGTGCTGATAGTCGCCAAACAAGCCACAGGACCATGTGACTTTTGCCAGCCAATGAGATCTTCAGTCATGAGACCTGAATGTTCATGAAGTTTAGCTAGTTTGTCAGTTGCTTCTTTTCAAAGCATCTCCTCTGAGGTCTGAGTGTTATGGTGCAATGATGATACCAGTCTGGATACTTATATTTTTGAGCTACAAGACATGTACAGTTCCAAATCTTTAATAGTGTTCATAATTACATGTGTTACTGTACTTTGTTGTTGGATTAATATTCAATATTTATTGGATCACATTTTTTTCCACATTTTTCCTTATTGGTCTGACTGTTTCATTTTTATGTCCTGTTCAAACTACAAACCTTGCTAATCGAGAAGTCCTGAGGCAACCTGGAGAAAATATCACTCTTAACTGCACATTTACAGCAAAACTTGATAACACACCTTGCATGTGCAAAGACTGAAACCAGGCAAAGACTGAACCAGGAGCCTCAGCAAGTAGGAGAAGTGTTAAAAAATAAACTGGCCATACTTTCATCTCCATTCAGCAATTCCATATTCAAAATTATTTGGAATGACACCACGAACTCTCTGACTATTTGAAATCTTACTGAAGATTATAAGGGAACATATTTCTGTGGATGGACAGATGGAAAAATGATTAAGTTTTAATCTGCTATGTTCACCAATGTGACAGGTAAATAAATAATTTCTTTTTAACTTCTTAACATTTAAAACTACACTATTGCCAAACACCGAGCACTTCTAATCTTAATGTCAAAGCTACAGTTATTTTATGAATTAGAGAATTAAATGTCTTTGTTCTGTATAAATACAATGCTTTTTACAGTCTGTGGAGTGCAAAGTGCTATCAGAGACCTATATTTTTTATAGAACCTTTAGGAGCACACTTGTTTAAACATCTGAGGGAAACCAAGATGAACTAAAAGCAGACACTGTGTGTATTTTATTGAACAAAACACACAGAGTTAAACCCAATAGAGCCTACCAGTAGTGGAAACGGGTCAGGAACCCCAAAAACATCCCAGTCAAGCAAGTATCTTTATGCCTCTTTGCTTTAAATAATGTGATCATCATAGAAACTTGCTCTTCAAGGTTCTTTATAACAGCCACAAGTATTTTATAAATTAACTGCCTTTCTCATAAAAATCTAGCATGACCATGTGAAAGACATCAAGATAAACTAAGATCTTACAGTATTTTTATAATTCCCAGTATATCAAGGTTTATACACATCACTGCATCAAAATTCAGCATTAGTTTATTCCCCAAGCAATTGCTTACTTGAGCCTTAATGTCCTTGACCAGAAGAATGCTCGCTTGCTTGCTCTCTCTCTCTCTTTCTCTCTCTCTCTCTCTCTCTCTCTCTCTCTCTCTCTCTCTCTATGTCTCTCTCTCTTTCACACACACACACAAACACACACACAAACACAAACACACACACACATTTGTGTATACAGGGAAACAGTCTGTTTAGTTAATGTCTGACACAATGATGACATAATAGGGTGCTCAGGATGAAATGTAAAAAATCTTAAAGTTATGTAGTGATCTTCCTAGGAGCAGTGTTGTTTATAGCTGTGTGATTAGCGTCTGATATTATGGTCGGATACCACACACTTTTTACTTTAATTTGTATATTAGATTATTTTATAAAGATTGCTCTGCAGTAAAGCCTGTGATTCCTGTAGTGATCTGTCTTGGAGCAGTGCTGGGAGTGTGTGTGGCTGTTATCATTTCTCAAGCCGTAATCATTTGTAAGATGAAACATTCTGAACACAGCAATGGTAAATTTTCATAAATTGCAGGGGGCTCAACGTATTCTAATTCATAACTTCATACATTTTTTTATCTTTAGGAAAAATTGAAAATATTGATAAAAAATCAGCAATAATTTTTGCACAGAGGTCAATGTTTTCTGATGCAATTACAACTAATATTGTATTTTCCCCAACAACAGCAAGATCTCCACAAAGTAGTGTGATGGAGAAAAACACCAATCAGGTACAACTTGTGGCACTTTTGTGTCATTATTAGTAAAATTCTTTCTCCAGGTTTAAGGTCCTCATCTTGGATGTGGGCTGTGGGATGTCAGCTGACATTAAAACTCATACTTAAATATGGAAATAGTTATGATGCTTAGCAGCATAGATATGACAGAGGTAGACGTTAGTGATGCTGCCCTACCTTGATAAAATCTACTGTATCTCGTATTAGGTACATTTGTTAAATTGCTTTGTTACAGACACAGCAGGTGGTGCAAAGAGCAGAGGATGAGCGCTTCTAATGTTTGTCTAATCATAGCCTAATCAACAATAAGATCTGAGTCTTAAAAAGCAATTTAATGCCATTTATACATTTAAATCTATGACATCTTTTACTAATAATGTTTCTGTCTCTGCTCAGCTTCCTCTGTTTCATAACTGTGGTGCTGATATAGTTTATAGTTGTAGTCTAATTACAGCATCATTGATACATACATGAGGCTATTGTGGTGATGTATAAGACATGCAACACTGCACTGCTGTAGAGGAGAAAAAGGCAACTCACTGTCTCTGTATTTCAGACTAGTAGTCATATTCTAAATAAGGATCAGAATTACAGTAATGTTCACTAAACATTGTTGTTCATTCCCACAGCGACATGATGCTGAAGAGCTGAATTATGCTGCCATTCATTTCAATGAGAGGAAAACCAAAAGAGGAAAGGTGAAGAGAGGACAGCCTGAAGACAGCATGTACGCTGAAGTGAAACATTCATCATCTAGATTATTAACTCAAATGAAACATAATGTAAATCTTAATCGTAATCTTAACGTAAAATCCAGGTTCTAATGACTTGTCCACAGTCCCATGCACATCATACAGTGTCACTCTGTAGTTTGACAGAGCAAAATTTATAACACTGGGACATTAAGGCTTATTATTTTGTGGGTATTGCTAATTGCCCTCTGCTACACACACACACACACACACACACACGCACACACACACACACACACACACACACACACACTAAATAGTCCACTAGTAATCACGTATCTCAGGAAGTGTTTTATTTTAGCACAGCAAATGTGAATACAGAAAATATGTGGTCTAGAACAACTTATTTTAGGTCACAGTCAGGCACGTTCAGTACACTAGAATACTGGATTTGATTTTACACAATAACTAGAAGGGGTTAAGTGTGGACTATTATATGTTACCTTTAATCCACAAATAATGACATTTTTAATGAAACTACCTTTAATGAATTTCCATGTACATAAGCAAAATTGACTTATGCAAATAGGAATATTATTGTTTTATAAATGTTTTTAATATCCCCAAACATGGACAATATGTTGTTGCAAAGATACATATGGAGTAAGCTGAGGTGCATCCTGAATTCTAGGTTGCAGTTAAGAGGAAGGGTCCTTGGTAACACTATTCTATGAAGATGAGATAGGGAGGGGCCTTGGATTTTAATTTTGATTCCAGAAATGCCCTGGCACACATAATATACATTATAGAAGAATCGCTATAATGTTTTAGAAGGCATCATGAAAGTAAGAGTTATCATAATCATATTAAGCATAAACTTTATTGACATTGTCTCTGTGCAGCAAACAAGCAGGATCTAACTTTACAATCCTCTAATATACTGTGTCTGTGAGAAAGAGATGGACACATATTTCTCAGTGGTATGTGGTGGTTAGCATTAGCTTGCAAACAACTATGCAAATCAAAGCACAGAATTGTGGGTGAATGGCTGGCCAGAAAAGACATTTGGAATATATTTTACAATAATGTTTGTACCAGTGTTCATGTTCTTTTTGCTTTTTCTATGTATCTTAGCAACATAGAGCAGTTCTTTGATCTTTTGGAAGACTGGTCAATCACTTAATATATTAGACATTAACACATGAGAGGTATTCTTGACTGGGTGTATGATCACCTTCTCGCAACCAGAGGAAGACAACGCACTGGAAATCAGTCATCAGCGTGATCGCCTGCAGGTGACTGCCTGTTTATAAAAGGGCTACTTTTGTTAAGTCTTGGTGTATCCAGCAGACATAACATATGTTATAACATATTGCTCTTAGTGTTGCATAAGTCAAAACAGTATCTTATAAGTTTTAATCCTCATGAGTGGTTTCTTTTTGAAGCTTCCTTTTCTTATTGTTTTTAGTTGGGAGGATTTTTTCACCCTTCCTTCTCTGTTAAATGCAGAAAGTAGGAAAAGAAAATTCAAAAACAAAAAGTGGAGAAAAAAGAAAGAAGTAGACAGAAGACATTTGTTTCTTTTACTTTCCTCTTATCTCCTTCTGTTACTGCTCAGTACTGTACTGATGGTGCACCAGACCACACCTCAGCAGATGACTAGACTGCCAGATTCCATGCCAGTATCACCCATTTATTTATTTATTTATTTATTTATTTATTTATTTATTTGACCAATGTATTATTTGTTCCCTGTTACTCGTGAATCAGCAACCTTGGTGGTGTTAACGTACTGTATAACACATGTCAACAATCCCTCTGGGAATTCTCATCATCAAATCTTCCATCTTAACTTCTAACCACCACTGTGACTTCATCCTTCAGATTTGAATCCCAAGAGTGCATACTGAGGATGCAGGGGTCTTCCATGTAGTGAACATGCAGCAATTCCAACTTGGAATTACCGTTAAACTTTGTAGACCCTTGTTCATGGTTGATAAGCACAGACCACAGGCAAGCAGAATTAACTCTGTACCTCAGTCTTCCTTTTAACTCACAAAGAACAGTGCCCACATTTTCAAGCTGAATGTGTAAGATAGAGCTTGTGCAGGCTGAGTGTAAATATTTCAGTGCCTGCAAAGACTTTTGTTGAAATTTCTATAACATTTGACTTTGTAGATGCATCATAGCTTTGGTGTGTCTCTGTCCATGGTGCTGAAACAGAGTTGTTACTCTACAGGGTTGAGAAGACCGTGAGCTGCATTGCAGAGTAGATGCTGGTTATACTTTTAGTTTCTATGTTAACCTCCATTTCACTCCGTTTTAATCTCCTTCTCCTTTATTCTCTTTATTGTTTATTCTTCTGTGACTTATGTGAGTTAAGAAGCTCTAAACACACACATGCACATACAAATAAAAATGCAAATATTAGCCAATACCATCAGAAGGTGTGTTAAACAGGCATGTGGGAGCATTTTTAGTCTAGTTTGAAATAGAGAGCTGCTAAACTCAGTGAAGGGAGGAAACAGCAAACAGAAAAGGGCTCTGTGCATGCCCATGCGGTTTTTCTCCTGTCCATCACCGTAGCCATGGGTGTACAAATACTTGTTATTTCAAGTATTAACTTAATATAGCAGTCCCTTTTTTCTCCAGATGTAATTATGAGATCCAAGAAGAATGAGAGAGGCATTCAGACTAATGTCATAAAAGGTCAAGGAGCTACATTCTTCACCACTTTCATTATTCAGCTTATTATATTAAAAATAAATAATTATTTTTTAACCCAAATTTTACCAGACCTCAGTATAACACACAGAGTGTAGTGAATGACATCTCTTCAGATCACTCATAAAAAGACTTGCATAATAACTGCATGTAAGAATAGCAAATGCAGTACTGTTAATGACCATAAGGTGGCATCTAAGCTCCATGTACTTCAACTGATAAGCACTTCTTGAGTTTCAGAAATGATGTGGCTACTGCTGTAAACAAGCTTTGACCTTAAAAACTGTCAACACTTTCAGAAAGTTCAGGGCGAGCTTTGTTCAGCTGCTGTTCCACAGACACACGCAGGGTGAGACCTTACACTCTGAACGTTGTGGACACATGATTTTGCTTCTTTTTTTCTTTGCTCTTAGCTGTCATGCACATGACCAAACTCAACAGAAATATTTAAAAGCAGCACTAACCATCTGCACTAAAGCAACTAATCATTTAAAAAGCATTAGAATGTGAGTAAAATATGACCTTGAATAAAAATATGAACTATGCAGCAGAAAAGCATCTTTTAGAACCCAGAACAGGCTCTGGAGTTTCAGAGTAGGAAGCTTTAACCACTCTGATAATATACAGGTTGTGCTAAGGAAGATGCTTTCAAAATGTATTTTATATTATATTTTTATATTTTATATTAGGCTACTTTCAAAGCATTAAATTACCTTTACCCTCATTGTATGTTACCTTCTCAAAAAAAGCATCAATGAAGTCCAAAACTCTCACCCTTTGTGGGGTGTGTGAGAGTCTTCTACATGCATTAGTAGAGCAAAGCCTAGCTGAGGGAGGCTGAGGTGTTGATCTATTCCCTACCATGGCATGACACGGAGATATATCGAGTCAAATCTCTACATAGTAAATAATAAACAAAACTATTTTTAGCAGTATGAATTAATCCATTAAAAGTTTAAAACACACAAACGCTTACACATGTACACACACACACACACACACACACACACACACACACACACACACACACACACACACACACACACACACACACACACAATGCTTGTGTATGTTCAAAGAATGACCATTTGATTTGGTGCCAACAGCAGATTGTCAATCATCCTCTGTTCAAGTCATCATTGGTTAGTTTCTTAAAAGTTTCTTTCTAGTGTCAGGAGCATTAGTGCTGCAGTTTTGCACATGTCAGCATCACAGCTGAGATGAGTGTGGTCCAACATCCACAAACATCCAGAGTACAGCAGTGGCTAGAAACGCACCACTGATGGAGAAAGACAAGCAGCAAATACAGTTTTAATACAGTTTATGTATTTAAAAAAAAAATTCTTAAAAAGTGGGAGGTGATATTAACATGATTACAGGGATGTGTCATGAGTACAGCGATATCTGGTAAGAAACATTCAACAAAGGTAGAATGACAGTATGGAAATTATCAACAGAAGAAGATCAGAGTGGAACAATTGGTGTGGTTTTTGCTCACTGCAAAAGTGACAAGATCTCGCTGCCACTTTCCTGTTTACCAGACACTCAAGCTGCAGGGTCAACAATGCAGAGGAAAGCAGCAGCAAATATAACTGTTAAATACACACACACACACACACACACACACACACACACACACACACACACACACACACACACACACACAGTGTGCAAATTTGATAAACATGAAACAGCAGATAAATGTACAAACTAATAGACCATAAATGATTGAAACATAATATTGAAATAATATTATGCAAACAAAAAAACTTTATGAATTCAGCTATTGGGCTTCATTAATTAAACTACATAAATACCTTTAGTGTAACTAACACTTAGACACTAACATACCATGCATCACCTTTCATGAGTTGAGAGTACACTTAACAGAAGCTATTGATGAACTGGAGTAGCTCTGTGTGAGTAAAGTCAATCAGCAATGATCTCCCCTTATCAGCCTAGTCTGGTCTGAAGGTGTTTTGCATAGACTTACACGAGTGCACTTGTTATCACATATATAAAACAAATCCATAACTAACTAATCCACAATGCACAGGGTCAGTCATGAGGGAGTTAAAGCAAGACATGTCCTTAGATAAAATATCTTAATACATGGTCTGTGCTGGCTCCCAGATGGTGGAAGGAATTTCCACTGGCTGTCCGGACAGCAGAATCTCTTGCAGTCCTCAAACGCAGACTGAAGATTGTTTGTGCAATATTTAAATTACTTCTAATCCTGTTCCTATTTTGAGTAACTGAAACTCTAGTACTCATTGTAATGTATCCCTCTATTTCTATAGTGTTGGTATATTTGTATATTGGACTCTAATCTAGTGTACAGTACTAGGATGTATTCTATGAGTAAATGACAAAGCACGTTTGTTAGTCGCTCTGGATGAGAGTGTCTACCAGATGCCATACATGTAAAAGGTTAGTAAATGTTTTTGTTGCACTGTATAACATAATATTCAATAATATTCATTATTTAATATACTTCAATTATCTTTGATGTTTTTTTGTATTGCATAATATTCATTACTAGAAAACCATTCTTATGTTTCTTTGGTTTTTATATCTGAATAAATCTGTTGTTTCATGTTTATATTTATCGCACCAATATACCAACTGTTTGTGTGTGTGTGTGTGTGTGTGTGTGTGTGTGTGTGTGTGTGTGTGTGTGTGTGTGTGTGTGTGTGTGTGTCTGTGTGCATTTGTCAGTTATATTCGCTGCTTTCCTCTGTATCATTCACCCTGCAGCTTGAGTGTCTCTGGTCTGGTAAAGAGGAAAGAGACTGTAAGCACTAAGTGAAATGGGTGAAGGCGATGCTTCTGTTTTTAAGAAGATCACCATTCATGTTATAATGTAGCCCCATTTATACTTCTACAGAGAACAGCAGTTCATCATCTTGGCATATATCACACTTTATGGGAATCTGGCGAGTGTTCATAAGTTGGCTTCTAGAGTTGAACTCCAGCATTCAACTGAGTTCTGGATGAAGGCACATATGGCCTTTCTAGTGAGCGAGACATTTGAGAACTTGTGTGTGTGGCAATCATCTTGTAGTCAATACAATCAACACTCTGGTCTATCTGTCTGCTGTTGGAAACCTTGTTGGCAGTTCTGTCTCTCTGTTTTTTGAGCCTCTAATGTTTGCTAATTCATCCCAAAAACAGATCCCATGAATGTCCAATGGAAGAATGAGGTAGAAATGATATATTTACAAAACCTTGCCTGTACTTATTTATGAAAGAGCATCTGAAGATTGACATGACTTATCCAGACTAATGGTGTCACGATACGGCCCCTCCCTTCTCCTCAAACGTCTCTGGGCGTGTGTTCGTTAGTCTGTAGTGCCACACCCTCTTGTGTTGCCCACCTGATCCTTGTGTGTAATCGTCGAGTGTGTATATATATCTCTCATGTGTCATTGTATGTTTGTCGGTGTTTGATATACTTTAGAATGTGTGCTAAGTGTAGGTGTTCTGTGTTAATAAAACATTTGTCTCAACATCCCCACATCCTGCTTCAGCCTCATTCCGTCACAAAAGGTCATGTTTCAGTCAATTATATTGTACAATTCTAGTTCTGTGTGTATAATTATCCGTTACCCATTGGCAGTGGGTACATTCAATAATGTAGCTTAACAAACATACTTGCGCACACACACACACACACACACACACACACACACACACACACACACACACACACACACACACACACACACACGAGAAAATGGTGGTGAAGAGAACAAGTTATCTACCAGTGCCCTGCTTTAATATTTTTTCTGTGTAAATGCACTTCAACTGTTAGCCTGTTACACTTAAAAGAGATCTATTTTATTCTATTTAATCAATTTCATTCTCCCTTATGTAAATATAAGTATAATAATTTGAAATGTGAAATACGTTGGATAGAAATAAATTGCTCCATTGAATCATGTGTCCCTGAAATAAACTCCCACTCAAACATGAGGAATTAAACTTTTACTTTTGATATTTAATTATATTCTTGCAAATAAGTTAAACGTTTAACCTAAGTGGGTTTCTGCATGCTAGATGTTCTCTTTCAGCCAAGGGTTAAATGCATAAGAATGAATATATAAAAATAAGATCGCAAGAACTTAAATGGAAGTAAAATATATCTGTTGAATTATCAGAAACCTAGCCGATCAAAATTTCCAAACATCCAAGTTACTGTGAAGGTCAAAGCAAAAATTAATTTCACTTAGTTTATTATAGATCTGCTTAGCATCTGAAATGTTTATGAAACAAATGACCATTTTAAGAATAGCTCTGTGCATCCTGTGGAAACTTTGATGGGGGAAACATGGGTTGTTGTTCTGAGAAAGTTGCGTGGGGTGTTGAAAGTGGTCTACTGAGCTGAAGCAGAGAAACTGTTTGGTATAGAGTGTGGGTGAGGAAGCAAAGAATAGAGACCAGCACAGAGCTGTGAAACCACCAACTACAGCCTTAACATGTCAGCACACAAACCTGGGGTGACCACTAGCACATCAAAGCCTGGGTTTCATATACACACACACACAAGCCCACAGCCAACCCCATTACATACAAACATATATATATATATATATATATATATATATATATATATATATATATATATATATATATATATATATATATATATATAATGCCTACATATGTGTACATAAGTATGTATAAATGCAGAATATTCCATGGAAAACCTGCAGTGTACTTTTGTTAAAGATGAAGTTGTAGTAAAACGTTGTAGTCGTGCAGCACAAAAGGTTAAAAAAAAATAAATAAATAAAATCCACACACAACATTAACATAATTACAACCAGAAGGAGAATGAAGAAAATATACATTTGAAAGCTTTTAAAAGCCTTTCAACATTTTGAAAACCAGATGTTGTCAATGATTGATATTTAGAAATAATGTACAACCACACACACACACATACACACACACACACGCACACACCCACCAACACTATGTACTGAAAAGACATACATTACCAAACACTATTTGGACTGTGATATTACAAAAAATTCAATATATTCATAAATATAATACATGCAGATATAATACAGTTTATGCTTTTTATACAGATATTACTTTTTATATATTTAACATTGATATATTTCCATTGAATAATTGCATTTAGATCGAATGTAAGGAACATTCATGCACAAGTATAATTTTTTATAATTTTATTGTTCCCCCTAGTGAGAGAGAGAGAGAGAGAGAGAGAGAGAGAGAGAGAGAGAGAGAGAGAGAGAGAGAGAGAGAGGAGGAGGGGGCAGTGGAGGAGTGAAAAAGAGAAGAAAATGATACAAAGAGTCTCTTAGCCATCAGTCTCAGTTTAGCAGTGACTCTCCCAGTCTCAACAACTGATCTGGTAAAACACCACCCTGCCTCCCATTCAGGTCACATCTCAGCTCTCACATGGATGAAGGAATCATGAGAGCGGCTCAGTGTGTAATTCCAGCATCAACCCAGAACAAGCCCCATGTCGACTAATACTACACGGTTAAAATAATGATGTAATAAAATGCTGATGAACCGAAAAAGTGAGATCAGACCTTAATTACACATTCGGCTCTACTGGAATATGTGGTGCTTGTGTTCCATTTGCCTTCTGAACACCTACCACATAAAACCCCCACAAACAATAAATTCTAAACAAATCTACCACTGATTAGGTTAACTCTGTATGACCTGCTCAGCATACTTTGGACAATGTAAGACTGTGACGTCATTAAAGTGGAGCTAACTTCAGAGGCACTGGTCTCGGCGACTGCACAAAAACGCCAAAACCCTCTTCATTAGTTCTAGTGTACTACATGATTGAAAAATTGAGGCAACACTGGGAAAATAATACCATACAAAGATGTTTGAACCTTAGACTGACTTGAATTCCAAGGAGGAGTCATCTGTTCACCAAAACTGTGTAATTATGGATTTATGAGAATGTTAGATAGTTAGGATGATTAGATAGTTAGGATGTTTAGATAGATAGCTGTCGATGTTGTCCACTTCTCTGTACCTTCTGCTTTTGCACAAATTTTGTTATTGTACTAGAATACTCTCAATATTTAATCATTGCCTTTAATTAAGGCTAGCAATGTGTTTTACTGATAGTAGGCCATAATTAGCTCACATTCATCACAGATAGGTCAGTTCTAAAAATTATTCAGTAAATATTTTGAAGGTAAGTCTTTGATCATGAGTATTTCCTATATGTTGATTATTATATAATAACATGCAATAATGAATGGAAACTCTAACACAACCTCTGTTTAACTTTCCTCTGTGAAAAGTGAGCTAAAATAACTGACTACATGACTAAATATGAAAATTGTGACATTGTGCGAACAGAAACAATGCATGAGCAAAATTCAAATGAGGTGGCTTAATTCAGAGCAACACAAAGCAGGCAAAAATAACAAGAACACAGAGACCTGCTTCAGGTATTTGGCTGGATGAGCAGGTAACGCGAAGTGTCATGTGGAGGAGGACTTTAAGTATGAGGGAGGGGTTTGGAAACAGGTGTGTGTAAGTGATAATCAGTATTCTGATGAAAGTAAACAAGGTTGTGATTGGAGGGACTGGTAGGTGTGGGATGATCGAGATCTGGGATTGGTGCTCACGTGGGTGGGGTCTCTGCCCTGTGATTAGTTGAATGCAAATGAAGCATTACAATTACAATTACAATTACAATTACAATAAAATTAAAATTAATCTCCAGTCACTAAAACATGACTAAAACTAAGGTATAATAATCAAATTAAATACAATTAAAATTAATTACAAAAATTGAAAATTACATCTGAAATTAACACTGAAGTAGACAAACAGTTTTTCAGTCTTTTAATTTATTTTTTAGTTTTGATTGACATCATCATTCTCTGTAATTAGCATAATAGGACTGACTCATGTCAAAATATGACAAAACATTGTTAACAAGACTCGGCTTTACATTCTGTAGTAACATTATGCATGATATTTGTCATCTGGTTTGCAGACTAGCTAATGTTACTGCTAGCAAACAGAGATCCTGACCACAGTAATTGTCACATCTTAATACCCCTGACAATCTGACAACTACTCAGATTAAATGAATCTCATAATTGAGCATGGTTACAGTAACTCTGATTCTGATTCTAATACTGTTTGAATGGACTGAAAATGAGACTAAAAATAAGTTGAATAAATAAGGTATGGTTATTTATAACTATGGTATGGTATGATTTGGTATTCTGCAGATAAGGCAAAGGAACTGGGTCTCTGTTAAGTATTAACAACAGACAGAAATAGAAAGACCTATTACAGAGAGAAAGCAACTGAGTAAATTCAGTTACTCGATTGCTTATTCAAATGCAGGAGGAAAAGTGTGAAGAAGCTCTATAAGGTTTGTGAGAGAAAGAAAGAGGATTAGTGTGTAAATACAAGTTAGCAGTGCTAGTATTGAGATAAACTGTGAGACTGGAAACTGGCTGTAGATAAACAATTTACTGCTCCGAGGCAGGACATGGTGTTGTATTCAGAGGGTGAGGGAAGTTTATTTTATTGAATTAATGATTCCATTTGAGCACAAAATATGAACAAAATGAAATATGCATTTGATGACCATTGGCGATCACATAGTATGCCAGTAACGATAAAGACAAGTAGGTCTGTAGTCAAGTACTTCCCTGCTGGAGTTTAGTTTAAGAGGCTGCTGGATAAAACTGTACTGTTGGAGTTTTCAGATGAAAATAGATGGTAGATATGTAGATAAAAGTGCTAGCTGGTTGCTGTGGTTGAAGTTGGGGGTGAAATATAAATGAGTACAGTAGGTTATAGCTGTGTAGAGAGGGACAATCAAGGTGGTGTTAGTCGTAGGAGGTGAACAGTGGTGTTCCTTAATGCATGTATGGTACTGTTGGTGTGTTTTAATTTATGTATAGTGTAAATGAGTTTGAGTGTGAGTAGTGCAGTGATGGAGCCAGGGACACTGAGCATGCATTAACAGTACCAGTGGTGTTTGCTCTGGCCTTAGTCACCAGAGAGACCAAGTCAGATCTGATTTGATTTTAAGATGTGTTAGTTTGGCTGTGTTTGTTTGGCCGTATGATTACAGTAAAATTTACATAGTATCAGTAGTGCTATATAGTACAAGTTGGTCACCAGGAAGGTCACTATGGTAGCAGTTAATGTTTCACCAAAATAATTCTCAAATAACTTGCACATTTTGTGCATTATTATGTTATAACCCAAGTGTATATTTTCTTATATAACATATGTTAAAGAATATTGAAATATGTTAGGGTTTGTGGCATGTAAGACATAGACAGTTTACTTTTTATGACTTATGATGTTTACAAAGGTATGAAAATCTAAATAGATATATAGTTTAGAGTATAAAGCTGTATGTTAATGTCTATATATTTTAATTCTTAACAGGGTATTTAAATAAAAATTAATAAATATCAAGTATTAGTGGTCCAAAGTCCTGTGCTGGTTTTGGTTTCCCCAGGAGAGTCAGTGTCTCTGCAGTGCACCGTCCTCTCTGAGAGGAGATCAGCAGAACTCCGAGTGCTCTGGTTCAGAGCTGCTACATGAGACTCCCATCCTGAAATAATTTACACTCATCGCAACAGCAGCTGTCAGTGTGAGAGCCGATCTTCTCCACACATCTGTGCGTACAACCTCTCCAAGAGTATCCTCAGCCTCATTGATACTGGCACTTACTACTGCGCTGTGCCCACCTGTGGCAAGATTCTTCTTGGAAATGGAAAGACAGTATATATGTGTGATTTATATTAATGTATTGATGAATCTATTAATGAGATGATTATCTAGTATTATTTGGACCACCAACCTAAATAGTGCTAAACATTACAGTTTTTTGTATGTATCATTATACTGTTTGGTGGCTGAAACATTAAATCCAGACTACTGATGTATGTAGTGTGTATGTGTATTACAGGTGCAGATGGTATTACTTCTGGCTTTATATATGTAGAATGTACATAATATTTTTATTTGTCATTTTATTAATTGCATTTATTTATCTCCATATGTAAATATAGTAACTGACTGTAATTATTGGAGACACTTGATGATTGTGATGGTGAGGTGAGCAGCACAAAGACATTCCTTCATGAACATTTGTGATCTTACACGTTTACATCTGCTTATAATTTTGTTCATTTTTATACCCAAGCCAGTCCTCTGGATCCTGTAGTGATCTTCCTGGGAGCAGCTCTGGGAGTGTGTGTGCTTGTCATTTCTGCTCAAGCAGTTTTAATCTGTTAAAGGAGAAAATGTGAACACTGAAGTGAGGAGGGTTTATTAACATTGTGTGGCTAAACCTTAAACAACACTTAAAAGCAGAACTATTTACTTCTGAAATGTATCTCTTAAGTAACCAGTGTAGTTATTAAAAAAGACTGGAAAGATAAGACTTGGGTCATAAAATTCATAAAATTGTAAAATTGCTCTTTGTCCCACTACAGTAAAACTTCAATATGGTGCTATGAAAATGAAGACCACCAATCAGGTAAACTGAACTTTCTGCAACAGCTGCACATATATACAGCTGTGCATGACATAACATCACCTAAGAGTAGGAATCATAATCACAGTTGTAATGCAGCAGCAGTCCTGTGTTATCTTTAAATTTTGCTTCCACAGGACCATGATGCTGTGGAGTTGAATTATTCTGCCTTACATTTCATTGATGGGAAAACCAGACGAAGGCGGGAGAAGAGAGGACAGACTGAACACAGCATGTACTCTGAAGTGTTGTACTCTGCTGCTTCAGATTAATTTGTCAGGTCTAAGTCAGCTATTTAATTTGGTGAGCATAGTTTATGAAAATTCTCTGTTTAGTATTTTTTATTATTGCAATAAATCACTAAATAGTATTTTTCTGCATTGCAGTCTCACTGTCATTTGGAAACCTTTCTAAGGAACAATCTTAATGGTGAGAAATGCAGTTTTCATTTTAGAAGATTCTAAAAATGGAACTGGTGTCCTTCCAGACTTTCCATCACCCAGAGTTATTTTCAGTGTTTTGAATCGTGTGAGAAAAAACTAAACAATGTAGAAATGCAAACATATTAATGACCAAAAAATAATTTGAGCTTACAAAGTTCTCATAAGCAAGAAATCCTGTGCAATGTTTTGTACCACAATCATAATTTTTGAACAACAGCATATGCTAATGTTATTAATGGCTGCTAACTAATAAGATAATTAATGCTGGTGACACTCAAAAATGGGTTAAACTGAACTATCTGAGGTCTGCATTTTATCTTACATCAGTCAGCCCTGTGGGTCCAGTAAAATACAATCTTGATGAGTGAATTTCTGTGGAAGAATATTGGCATAGCAGTGTTAAGATGGTCACTCCTACCTGGGCTATGGTTCCTTTGACTGTCTTTCTAAGTATCTTGTGTACATCACTAACTGGATGGGCCAAAACATTCTGCAGCTAAATAAAGATTAGACTCAAAACCGTTAAACTGTACAGAGCTAGCTCACAATCTTGGTGTACTAATATACTCTAATCTCAGTTTAGAAGTCACAGAAAAATCAGTGACTAAATCAGCATTTTATCACATTAAAAACATCAACAAGATCATAAAGTCCCTGACAAAGTCTCCATCCTTTTATCTCTGGGAAGGTTGATTATTGTAAAGGCCTTCTAATATGACTGCCAAAAAAGACAAACAGCTTAATTTGATTCAAAATGCTGCTGCCAGACTTCCCATAAGGAGCAAAAGAAGAGAACACATCACTCTGGTTCTTAGATCCTTACTCTGTCTACCAGTATACAACACAATTAACTTTAAGGTATTCTCAGTGGTCTATAAATAAATGCATTGTGTAAATCAAGGTAGTGTTTTCTTTTCTCTGTTCTTGGTTTTTGTGTTTCTGGGTTTGTTTTTGAGTTCATTCCTTTAATAAATAATACCTCCTCTAGCAACTGCATCCTGCTATCCTCTCAATATTTTGAATGTCACAGAATAACTAACCGACAAATAATGCAGCGTGAGGACCTTCGTGTGCTTGCTGAGGAAGTGTCTGTCTGCTGGGCTTGCTGAGGAAGTGACTACCTGCTAGGCTTGCTGAGAATGTGTCTGCCTGCTTGATGTTGATGACCTGCTCAGACACTGAACACTGTAGTAAAACCCAGACAGCATGTTGGCTTATTAAGCTGGACCAAATCTTGGGTCAAGACACCTTTGGGTTGAATGAATGTTGATAGCCTGAACATAAGGACTGGTGTTGTGGCCGTTATGGACTTAAACAAGGCAGTACAGTATCCAGTCAATGTATCCCCCATTCACCAGGCAAAGGGGTTGGTGAGCAAGGCTTCACCCGACCTGAGAGTCTCCCTGCACCACCAAGGGTATCACCAACGTAACCGGAGGACATGTCCACCAAATCCTGGTCCTCCCATTGTCCCGTGTACCTTTGCCATGGTCCCATGGTCCTGACTGCTTCTGCCCCACTGCGCATGGCCACAGCACTCTGTAGGGGAGCTTTCATAGATTTTTGAGGTAGAGGCTGTTTGCCCTTGGCTTTAGCTCTCTCATGATCCACCAGGCCTCACCAATACCACATGTGGGAGGGTCTGAGGATCTGAGGGAGCATACAGAGGTTTTATTGCCTTTGTTTTCCCAAGAAGCTTCGCAGCCTCCTGTTCCCAACATGGAAGATGCTGTCCTGCCTCTTGTTAGTGTTGGTGTTCCGTTTGTTTTCTCACTTTGCCATGTTATGCCCAATGAGTTCTGTAGTGTTTTGCTTTCTCCATTCTTGGTATTGGTTTTCTCTTTGCGTTTTTTGTGTTTGCTTTTGAGTTTTTCTATTGATTATTCTAACTGCATCCTTCTCTCCTCTGAGTGTGAGCAATATTAGAGCAGTATGCTTCAATATTCCATGTCTTCTAAGAAGCACTTTCAATTGTCACTGTTTATGTCTTGTATCATATTTCCAGTGGATCCAGTACTTTCATATTTTTAAACAGTCTAGATGACTGAAAGATGAAAAATCTGAAAGATGCCAAATACAGTGCAACATACTAAAAGCATAAACATATTCAAAATATTCACATTTTTTGTGACATTGTAAACATAAATTTAACTTCCACTCCAGTAGCTTTTTTTTCTGAAGTAACACCGCCTATAAGATTTCATTGGTTGTTTTAGCACCAATACCACTGAACCAGTTTTTAAAAGGGGCCAGAAAATGTCTGTGGCCAAATTAGGTAAAGTCAAATGGACTGAAAGGATCTCATAACTTCTTTTCCAACACTACTCCAGAGAAAGAGCATGTCTTTTATGAGGACTACCCAATTCTGGATTCTCATTGTAACCTTTTGCAAAACCTGTAAGTTTTACTTTTGTAACAGAATAGTTGAAGATGTTACTTTTTCTAATTTAACTACCAATTATTTCAGTTTTACTTTCTACTGTAATGAGTTTGATTTTACTTAAACAAAATTTACAGATCATTGCCAGACTGTGGGACTTCATCAGAAACCAGCTCTAGTCTCTGCTGTGCCTGGTGAAGCCATTACACTTAACTGCACTTTTGAAAAGCACATGAGTGGAGAGCGAATGCTCTGGTATACGCAAAAATCTGGATGGACATTTCAAGAGGTTGGATTAAAGTTCTCACACACAAATTCCATCATTTTTCCTGAGTTCAACAAATCAGGAATCAAAGTGGAAACAACTGAGAGCAGCATTTCACTCCATTTTCCAAATGTTTCTAAAGAAGATGAAGGCATGTACTTCTGTGGAATTATTCTAGCGGATATAATGAAGTTTTCCAGTGGGACCTTCTTGGTTGTGACAGGTAATTGCTTTTCTTTCAACTGTTCAAAATAATACTGATGCTGTTAGTACTAACACAGCAGTATCTACAAATATAGCTATTAGTTTCTGCTTGTGCTATTTCAAAGTATTGTTTCAGTAATAATACCCTATGCACTATAAAGATGGAATGTGTCTGTGATTTCTTTCCTCAAATTCTTTATGGGTATCAAATGCTTACAACTTTTAATTATTTCAAAAAGGCAATCCAGGATTAAACATATCGGTGGTCCAAAGTCCAGTGCTGGGTGTGGTTTCCCCAGGAGAGTCAGTGTCTCTGCAGTGCACCGTCCTCTCTGAGAGGAGAACAGCAGAACTCCGAGTGCTCTGGTTCAGAGCTGCTGCAGGAGACTCCCATCCTGAAATAATTTACACTCATCACAACAGCAGCCATCAGTGTGAGATCAGCTCTTCTCCAAACAGCTGTGTGTACAACTTCTCCAAGAGTGTCCTCAGCCTCTCTGATACTGGCACTTACTACTGCGCTGTGGCCACCTGTGGCAAGATCCTTCTTGGAAATGGGACGACAGTAGATTTGAGTAAGCATCTAAATACTTTTTGGTATTGTATGAAATTCTTAAAATTCTATATTCATTGGTCATGTGATGAAATACAGTCACAGTATTAAATATAAAGCTAACAATAATGTAGTGTTGTGCAAACTGAACTCGTTAAATCCATCATTCTGTTAATTAGCAGCACTGAGCTGTTCAGTGACTGTAACGCTGCCCAGGTACAGCAGGGCGTGTGGCTGCAAACAGGAGTGAACCCCCCCTACACATGGCAGGCTGTGTCACATGACTGGGGGGGGTGAGCGGCCCGTGATGGTGACAACAAAGACATTGTTTGATCACATTGTTTGATATTTACAAACAGATTAAAGCTCACATGTGGACTATTTGTGTGTATACGGTTTATTTGTGGTTAATGTGTTTGAGCTATTGCAGCTTTTAGCCTCGAAGGTTAATGACACTACCACAAGAATAGTAACACTTCATGCTGTTTTGTGATCTTTCCTTTTCTACAGCCAAGCCTGTGGGTCCTGCAGTGATCTGGCTGGGAGCAGCTTTGGGAGCTTGTGTAATTGTGATCTTTGCTCAAGCCATTTTAATTTGTAAATGGAGAAACTGTCGACCCAGCAGTGGTAAGTGTTCATTAAAATAACTGAATGGGCCTTTTCCGTTTGAAAAAAAAAAAAGTGACATTTTATAATTATTATATGTATTTCAAGAACCATATGCTTAAAATGTCAATAAAAAAGAATGTACAATGTTTTATTTAATAAGGTAAAAGATATATTCACTACACATAGTGAAACCAGATAGATGTTTGTTTTTTGTTTTTCCCTCCAGAGAAACAAAGCACTGCTACAGTGAGAAAAATCAATCAGGTATATCTTATACATTGTATAATTTCATATTTTGTATATTTTTTGTGGAAATGTGTGGAAATGCTCTGGTCTGCTCTTATGACTTTAAAAGCATTTCTGTAATGTAATGCTATGAGCAATTTGTTTTGCTCAAGTTTCAGAAGCTGCACGGAGACAAAAGTGGTAGGTCAAAAGTGAGATATTTTTGAGAAATACTACAAATAGTGACAGGAACCCTGAGGAGCTCAACTCCACTCTGTGCAAATTCTAATCCCAGACAAACACAATGCATGCTCAAACTGACAGTAACAATTACAGTGAGTAAAGGAACCATTCATTAATAATTACAGTTATATGTGTATGGTAGGAGAAAGTTTAATTGTAGAACTAAATTTTTTATAGTATAGCTGAATTTAATTGTAGTCCCCTTTGTAATGAAGGAAAAATATATAAGCATGTTAGGTGAAGCGGAAACCTCACAACCCTCATGCTCTTTAGCATGCAAGTAATAAAACAACAGACATATGTGCCGTTTTTGTGATGCACCATTCTGCTTACTGAGCTGATTAAACATATTAATGAAGGACAACACCTAGCTATTTCATCCAGCTCTTTCACCCAGATCTTTTGACTACAAATAGATGGATAATCCTGCTTGTATGTGAACAGACCTTTAAAATGACTTGTAGATATGCCCTCCAGACCCTGCGACACGTAACAGCAATGGCACAGATTGGTGAAACGTCCCAATGAAGACACAACCTAAGTCTGTTTGTGTTCATTGCAATAGGACCATGATAGTGTGGAGCTGAATTATGCTGCCCTGCATTTTAATGAGAGGAAAACCGGAAGAAATCACAGGGAGAAAGAACGGCCTCAAGACTGCATGTACTCTGACATCAGATGTCCTACTGTTACTGACCAAAGCTTATTTGATTAAATCTCTTTACCCTGCTGATGAGCATAAATCACAAATTTAGCAAATACTGCCTTTACACAGCACCAATTCTGCTTCACAGTGTGTAAAATGTTTTAATTTCTATTTGGGAAAATGTTGACTAGAAATGTTTAAGTCCCATGTAATGTCTCCATCCATGTCTATAATTTGATAATTTGGTTATTTAATATGCAGACATCAACGGCATGCATATGCATTCCTTTCCTTTATCAACACAGGCTTTTGCAATCACAGTGTTCAGCACAAACAGACTGAGAGTCGGTGCTGGATTCTTAAATACGAAGCTCTATTTGATGGTAGTGAGATGATGGTAAAGTGGTAACGTGACTGCTTACACATGCCTGAGCATTCAGTGAGCTTAAGATAATGATGTGCTCTTATCTGTGCTTCTGATCCTTCTGCACACTCTACTGAAAAATGTATGTACAGATATAAGGGGCAAATGACTGATCCTAAGAAATGTAAATGTAGGATCGAAAAATCAAATTGTGCTCTGTTAATTCCTTTTCTGCTTGTACATTTTGTAGATATTTATGATAATCTCACCCTAAGGCTGCACTTAATAAATCTTATCTTGTTTTCAAACATGGAGGGACTGCTCATATCACAATAAAAATAATAAATTTATTTCATAGATCATTCTTTTGAATTGTCTGTTGGTTATTCTATTTGGTGGGTGTGTGGTGGTTGTTGTGGACCTAGGAGTAAGGTTATGAACCAAAGAAAAAAAAACAAAATATACACTGTGTTCCAAATTATTATGCAAATGCTATTTTTATCTGATTTTCATAAATGGTCAATGCAAATGACAGTCAGTATAATTTAAGTCATTAACCGTTAGAGTTTAAATCAAATTTTATTGAACAAACCTCCCAATGATAATAGTATCTTTTCAAAAATAAAGAAACTCAAAATGCACTGTTCCAAATTATTATGCAGAACAGAGTTTCAAAACATTTTATATGTTGTAATAAACTGAAAATGGTCATTTGTTGAACTTGCAGCATTCAGAGGTCACATTTACTGAAATCAAAAGCTGTTTTAATAAAAAAACAACAGGCCAAGTTATATGTTAAAATAAGATCCCTTCTTTCATATCACCTTCACAATTCTTGCATCCATTGAACTTATGGGTTTTTGGAGAGTTTCTGCTTGAATTTCTTTGCAGGATGTCAGAATAGCCTCCCAGAGCTGCTGTTTTGATGTGAACTGCCTCCCACCCTCATAGATCATTTGCTTGAGAATACTCCAAAGGTTCTCAATAGGGCTGAGGTCATGGGAGGATGGTGGCCATACCAGGAGTTTCTTTCTTTTTATGCCCATAGCAGCCAATGACACAGAGGTATTCTTTGCAGCATGATATTGTCATGCATGAAGATGAGTTTGCTACGGAAGGTTCTTCTTTTTGTACCATGGAAGAAAGTGGTCAGTCATAAACTCTATCTACTTTGCCGAGGTCATTTTCACACCTTCACAGACCTTATAGGGTCCTATCAGCTCTCTCCCCATGATTCCAGCCCAAAACATGACTCTGCCACCTCCCTACTGACGTCGCAGCCTTGTTGGGACACGGTGGCTATCCACCATCCATCCACTACTCCATCCATGTGCACCATCCAGGGTTGCATGGCACTCATCAGTAAAGAAGACTGTTTGAAATGTATTCTTCATGTATGTTTCATGTACTGTTTGAAAATTATTTTTCATGTATGTTTGGGCCTACTTCAGTAACCATTTCTACTTGTGAGCACTGGTTAGGGGTGGTGGAAAAGTAGGTTTATGCACAACTGCAAGCCTCTGGAGGATCCTACACCTTGAGGTTCGCAGGACTCCAGAGGCACCAGCAGCTTCAAATACCTGTTTGCTGTTTGTAATAGCATTTTAGCAGCTGCTCTCCTAATCTGATGAATTTGTCTGGCAGAAACCTTCCTCATTATACCTTTATCTGAATGAACCCATCTGTGCTCTGAATCAGCCACAAATCTCTTCACAGTACAATGATTTACTTAAGTTTCATGAAATATTTAATGTTTTCATACCATATCTAAGGCACTGCACTATTTGACACTTTTCAGCAGCAGAGAGATCCTTTTTCTTTCCCATATTGCTTGAAACCTGTGGTCTGCTTAATAATGTGGAACGTCCTTCTTAAGTAGTTTTCCTTTAATTGGGCTAACCTGGCAAACTAATTATCACAGGTGTCTGAGATCCAAGAGCCCTGAACCACAATACCATCCATGAGTTTAAGTGAAAAACAAAAACTTAAATCTTTATGACACATAAATCCAATTTGCTTAATACTGTGGAATGCGGTGTAGACTAGCCTATACTGAAATATTAAGCAGCTATCCTAACTCGACTGGAACAACAGAAAGAACAACAACTGAAAATGTAGGTATGTGCACATTCTACCCAGACCTCCCTCCTAGGAGATACAGGGGGAGCTGACACCTCGCCGGGCAACAGAGCACAGAAGTACAGTTCAAGGTGAGAGACAGTCAAAACTAGAAAGCAGAGTGTATGCTTGGACAGTAACAATACTAGCAAAGTCACAACACTGCAGTGCTAGTAAAGGTAACAAGGTTAACCAAATGACAGATGTAACAAAGCTGACATGAATAAACAAAGCTAAACAAAATGTGCCAATAATACTGACAAGTGGACAAGTGAGCAGAGGTGAAGGGTCTAAGGAACGACACTCACGGCCCCTAACGGAGCCCTCCAGACTGCCGTTAAAGGTGGAACTCTTCCTTTTTGTTGATAACTCTTGGTGCCCATTGGCCAGGTGATCTGGGTCATGTCAGGAGTCTGTGTGCGCATTGGCCAGATGATTTGGGTCATGTCATCTCATGTGATGTCATCATGAGTGATACTTTAATCCACCTATGATTAAGGATAGATGAAGATATGAGAAAAGATAAATAAGAAAAAGAAATACATGTGTGGGCATGGAGATGTTACAGTAGTGCACTGGTTTTGGCAACCCAGCAGTAAAATTTAACCAGGGCCTACTGATAGTGGACAGCTTATAATCCACACCATGTCTTCACATATGTGAATAAACAGGCTGTACAAATACACCAAGCTGACAGAGGAAATGGAAGAAAAGCTGTATTCTGACTAGAACATGGGTACAGTAATGACAAACCATGACTTTCTTGAATGCAGACAAGAAAAAAAGGGGACAGACTAGTGTACAAAGAAGCAACACAAAGGCTAGTAAAGGGGATTAAAGAGACTAAAAGAAAATACTTATAGATTGAAAACCAATGTACTGTTAAGTACACAAGAAAACTACATAGAGGCCTCCAGGACATCACTGACTACAACCTTCCTCCTAAACCCTCAGGATTTTTTTAAGACAAGAGTCTGATTATAATGCCGTTACCCTGGGCCTGAACTACATGTTAAAGCATGCTGACAGTCCAGGTATACATGCAATAGTTCCATTTCTACTTTTAAACTCTGAAACTCATCTGTCCATGCCAGGCTTCCTGACAGACATGAAGACAGCTGGTGTGGCTCAGAAAACACACATCAGGTCTGCTGATCCTCAGTACTGATGTACCTGCACTTTGTGTTTTCTGGCCCCTTCTCTTTTCAGTCCCTATACCAACAACAGCACCCTCAGCAGTGTTTCGCCTGAGAACCAGATGTGATGCGTCTGCCTACCTAAAGGAGGTCAGGTAGTGTGTTGGTGTGTTGTGTGATGATGCAGCTCCAACAACCTTCTGCTCAACACCCTAAAGTCCTTACGTTGGTAAGTAAGGTGGATGTAGGCTTTAGATAGATGGTCCCCTACCCATGCCTCCTTAAAATGAATGGTTCTGTGGTTTCTACCCATGGAGTTCCAGGACTCCACTACATCCAGTGACCCGAGGAGAGCAGAGCAAAGCATGCCTCTTACTAAAGCAGCTGAAACAAATCGAACCTTACGACTGCAAAGTGGATTAATCAGGACAGCAGAGTCTTCAAACATACTTGTAAAATTGTAACTGACCCCTCTCCCACTGGGCACTGACACGAAAAAATCTCATACCATCAAATAAACCTCCTATGTTCAAGTGTAACGTGTGGTGGCCCAAGTCAAGGGGCAAGACAAACAGACTCCAGCGAGTGGGACATACATTTATTTACAGATGCACATGGAACGATAACGGCAATCACAAGCATTACAAATGTTAATACGAACATGAAACAGTTGACAGTAAACAAACACGAACACAGTTAACAATATCGAAAACTTGTAACATTAGCATGGATCATTACCATGAAACATCAACACGTTACATCCACACGCTACATCAACAATAACCAACACTTTACACTCTTTGCCATGGGTTTATATACATTTAGACAGACGAGGTGTAGGTGTGTGCAGGTGTGGTGACGAATAGAACAGCCCTCCCACTGTACATGGCAGGCCCAACCACGTGACTCGGGGGAGGCAAGCGTTCCGTGACATCAAGACAAGACTTCTACCAGAGTAGCTTTTTTCACATTTCACCACTGACTTCAGGTGGCCAAGCTGTGTTACAAACATGCAGGAGGAAAGAGGTCTCATGACATGTGGAGACCAATGACGTGAGTCCAACAAGCAAAGCCTATTTAGTGCTTTTAACATCTAACCACTTCCAAGCAGTCTGACCAAGTGTCAATCTAAGAATGACTCCACTCTGGATTTTTATTATACCTGTCTACAAAATATGTAAGTTCTGAAAGCATGTTTACTTAAAAGCTTTATAGAAGCTGTTCTTTAGAATAATTGCTATTAGATATTTAGCTATTTGAACTTTTAATTTTTCCCATTGTGCTCATCTAACTTACATTTATTTTGAAGCTTTGGCTCAATCTGTGGGGTCTTACCAACCATCATTTGTCTCAGTGACGGCAGGAGAAGCTGTTACGCTTAGCTGCACATTTTCAGACAATGACCACAACAGTTTAATGGTTTGGTACAAACAAAGAATGGGAGAGATGCCTCAGGAGGTGGTAAATATATTAACAAATGAGGCTAAAGTCACACCTGAGTTCCACAGTTCCGGAATCAAACTGGAGAGAATCTCAAATGGCATTTCACTTACAATTCCTCATATGAAAATCAGTGATGAAGGAATGTAGTTCTATGGAATGTCTACCTGGAAAAAAGTTACATTTTCTATTGGAACATTCTTAACTGTGAAAGGTAATAAAACAACACAAACCCCTAATTCAATGTGTTTAAAGCCATGCAGGTAGAAATTTTAACTGGATAATTTTTTATTATTCTTAGAAAAATAATGATTTTACAAAAGACATTTTAATTTTGATGATATTAGTTCTGCAATAAGACTGTTTTGCTTATTATTTGTATCTACATTTTGTTATATATAAAATATTAATCTTCAGTAAATATATGCAGAGTTGATGGCATGCTCTGATGTACCTTAATGGACCAAATATGTCTAAAATTATTTACATCCTTTCAACTAGGTTGTGCTTATTTAAACATATCAGTGGTCCAAAGTCCAGTGTTGGGGAGGGTTCCCCAAGGAGAGTCAGTGTCTCTCCAGTGCACTGTCCTCTCTGAGAGGAGAACAGCAGAACTCCGAGTGCTCTGGTTCAGAGCTGCTGCAGGAGACTCCCATCCTGAAATAATTTACACTCATCACAACAGCAGCCATCAGTGTGAGATCAGCTCTTCTCCACACAGCTGTGTGTACAACCTCTCCAAGGGTGTCCTCAGCTTCTCTGATACTGGCACTTACTACTATTGCTCTGTGACCACCTGTGGCAAGATACTTCTTGGAAATAGGTCAACAGTGGTTCTGAGTAAGTGTTTACACATTTTAGCATATCAATGAAAAATTCATAAAACAATGCCTTTATTTGTAAATTAAATTTAGTTTACAACACGGCCATGCACTATATGTGTACAGACAGAACATTCTGTGCTATTATTAGTATTTACAGAATTCTGTATAGAAGGAACAGAGGAACCCACATACTATAGACAGAATCCAGACATTATAAACACATGTGAACATGCAAGCCTAGTTATTCCTTTCTATCACTATATTAAAAAATGCATAATTCCTAAATCCTTATCTAAAATCTACAAAAAACCTGTGCCTTTGTTTGTAAGTAGAAAACACGTCCATGCGCATGTACATTCAGAGCTAATATTATTATTTTCAGAATAATGTGATATCCGTCTTGCTTATAATTCCTTAATATTTGGGGAGAGTACACTGTTAAGATCTATTTGAAATAAGTGCCCAGAAAGGTTAAAACAGAAAGTTATCTCAGGGTTATTTTTTTAATAATACGATTTATGTTCTTATGATCTTGTAATACACACACATTTGGTGCAGTGTTTTCAAAATTCCTATCTTACAGCCTTACTTATGTTGCTTGATATTTATTTAGATCATGCTGTCCAGACTGATTAAAATAGCAAGGTTTTTTTTTTTTCTACATTTTTTACATATAAGCTTATCATGCAAACAAGTGTGCACAGTATTTTCAGAATTCCACTTTTGCAGCAAATAATGATTGTGGTTATTGGTGACACTTGATGATTGTGATGGTGAGGTCGTCAGCACAAAGTAGAGCTTCCTGCATGAACATTTGTGATCTTACACATGTGCTTCTGCTTACAGTTTTGTTCATTTTTATACCAAAGCCAGTCCTCTGGATCCTGTAGTGATATTCATGGGAGCAGCTCTGGGAGTGTGTGTGCTTGTCATTTCTTATCAAGCAGTTTTAATATGTAAAAGGAGAAACTGTGAACACTGTAGTAATGAGTCTTTATTAACGTTGTGCAGCTAAACCTTGAACAAGACCTAAAAACAGAAAAATTTACTCTTAAATTTTATCTCCCGTTTATCAAGTGTAGTTATTAAACAGACTGGATAGAAGGGATGTGGGAACACATAAATTGCCTTGTCCCACTACAGTGATGCTTCAACAAGGTGCTATGAAAAGGGAGAGCACCAGTCAGGTAATGTGAAAACACATGTATGGCTCTACCTGCTATAATTTTACCTATTAAGTGTAGTTCTATGTACACATCAATACTTTTTTTGTCGATCAAAATTGAGATGTGTAAATGGGGCTGATTAGCAGGGAAAATGTATTAATTACAATTATTATTTTATTAATGATTAGATCAATTCAGTCTCATAAAAGGCACAAGTTCAACAATGTGATTATTTTTCGTCGACCTATTAGACGAGAACTCTTGAATCACCAGCATTGCTGCGTGAACGATCTGAGCCGATAACAATGCAACCATCTGTCTTTCCTTGATCTGCTGAACTGGATTTCCTGAGCTGGCTCAGTGAGAAGTGGGAATCTTTGTCCCAGTGGTTCTGTCAGCTGTTCTTAGTTTTGTTGATGATTCTAGAATGCTTAATCATCAGCCAAACGTTAAAATCTGCACAAGGAAAGACAGGCTTGCTTAATAAAAAACAAGTTGTGATGAGCGATTTCTGATGAACACAAACTAAAGATAAGAACTTAAACAAAAACAACAAACAATATTTAACATGAGACTTGAGTCTGTTTTAATCACTTAGCAAGAGGCTTTTAGCTTAGTTTCTAAGGAACGTTCTGGTTTCTTTGCGCCGATGTTTTTGCTGGTAACTTACAGACTCAGAGCCACATCACCTTCCTTTTCTGCTTCCCTCCCCGTTACATCTCAACTGTCCACCAAACGGGTCTCGAACGTTAATCACGTACATGCAAACAAAGGGGATGCTTTGGTTCAGGTATGTTCAACAGCCTTTGTTATCACGGTAGAAAAAAAAGAAATCCTTTAAGGCATTCAAATAAGGCTCACCACAAATCTATTACAATGAAATAATAAAACAAACAATCATACATTACTTAATGGTTAACAACTTGTTTACAATAAACAAGAGGTAAGCAGCAGTCTTACCTCTTATGATGAATAATGTCAATTTAAAATGAAAAATTAATGAAGAGAATAATAAAACAACGAACAATTATCAAATAGTAGAAGCAAAAATCACAATTGGAAGATTATATTAAGATAGCCATAGATTAATGGAGTATTATATAAAGATTAAACCATTTGACATCATCGTAGGCACCAGTAAAAATGTTACGTTATTACTTTGAGAAGCTGTGGGAAAAAAAACAAACAAAAAACAAAAACATATATATGTGAAATATAATATGTGAAACATAACAAAATATGAGAAACATGATATGTTGGATAAAAATAGTTGGTTATTTTTATGCAGCCTGAGCAGTCTAGGTCCTTAGCTGACTACATTACCCATAAACCCTCTGTTAGTGCCTACTCCCCAGATTATTGATTTCACCTCTGTCTTATTTTCCCTAATGTGTCACCCTATTTAAATTCTGTTTGTACTAAGTGTCTTTGAGAAGGATCATTTTGCTTGCCATATTTTTCTGAACCGTCGTTATCATGCATAGATTCTCTGGCTGGTTGCTGTCCTTATTCTTATTATTTGGCATCACTCTATTGCCTGTTACCACTCTGGATTTGTTTGCCCATCATGTGTTTATTGGATGTTGACTTTTGCCTGTTTTTTTACTACACCTTTGGATCACCCTTGTTTCTCTTTAAGGTGTGTTATACTGCATTCAAGTCTGTCTTTGCTCCACAATTCTGACAGTTGTCCTTTTAAGTTAGAGTCTGATGGAAGTTAGAGTCATGGTTCCTTGGGGTATACACAGGCTGTTAGGGGACTGATACATTCCCGCATGGATTTATGATTACATAGGGAAGAGTCAGATGATGAGACAGGAGTGATAATCCCTAAATTAGGGAAGTTTTTATGGCTGTTACTATGTGTTGTGGCACCAGAGGAATACTGGATGGTGGGAAGGAGATGAAGATTTCATCAAGCCAAAGTTCTCTCATAGGAACAATCTATCTTCACTACATAACCGTAGGAATCAATCAGTTATCTTACAACAGCAGTCTGGTGGTTTTATCCTATTTGTCTTTTAAATCTGTTTTATCTTTTAAATTTGCTCCCACAGGACCACGACACTGAAGAGATTAATTATGCTGCCTTACATTTCGTTAATGGGAAAACCAGACGAGGGCAGAAGAAGGGAGACCAGACTGAGCACAGTGTGTATTCTGAAGTGCTGAACTCTGCTGTTACACATTAATTTGTGACATCTAAGTCAATTATATAAAATTCTCTGTTCGGTACCCTGTACATTATTATTGGTACATTCAGCGTTGTGGAATGTCATTTGGAAACCTGTCTTAAAGAACTTAAAGAAGAGGTGCAGAGCTGAAGGGACAGTGAGTGGGCATTCCTTCATAAGGCTTGCCCCTCTATAAAGGTTTGACTATAAAAGAGCTCACGGATCAATGAAATGAGAGTTTCTCAACACCCTGTGCTCCTACCAAGAGTCTCCAAGAAAAACAATGCATGCAGGTGAATTATACTTTAAAAAATAAATAAATAAAAATTAAAAAATAAAAAAAATATTTAAATAAATAAATAAATAAATAAATAAATAAATTATATATATATATATATATATATATATATATATATATATATATATATATATATATATATATATATATATATAGAGAGAGAGAGAGAGAGAGAGAGAGAGAGAGAGAGAGAGAGAGAGAGAGAGTACTGTACTATTACTGTACTTCTCTAGTGTTGGGTATCTGCTTAAAGAAGCTGCATTGTTTTGCTTTAGAGTGACATACATTTCTGCTTCTTACATTATTTGCTGTTTGGTTCTGGAAACCCACAACATTAACCTAGTAGATGTGTCTTATTATATGAGCATGTGTTTATTCCAGTGTCACTGACTACACATTAACCCAGTAGATCTGTCAGATTACACAAGCATGCTTTTGACCCAGTGTCACTGACTACACATTAACCTAGTAGATCTGTCTTATTATATGAGCATGTGTTTCTTGTAGATAAGGCCCACTCTCTATCGCTCTCTTTTTTGTGGCTATCTTTGGACTATAACAACAGGAAATCCCAAAATAATGCCATTGAAAGAATTGGAGTCATCTGAAGAAGTTGACATATGTTCCAGTGTAATGTTATATGTTACAGTTCTATTACAGAAGGAAAAGGCCTTTTCAAGACATCACAAATACATTTTACCCCCATCTACCTGTTACTAAAGCAGGTATTCCTAAAAGTGTTGAACCTCTGGGTATTCTTTCTTTTTATACAAATGTTTATTACTGATACTGCCTTTTCTACTAAGTGTGTGTGTGTGTGTGTGTGTGTGTGTGTGTGTGTGTGTAGGTTTCATGCTTTAGAGCAACTGTTGAGACACAGAGTGCATTTGCCAGTTCATCTATATAATCTCATTTCTATCAAAGATGACCCACACTTAACAGCTCAAAGATGTTTGAGTCAGTGGATTATAAATTCATCATCAAACCATGGTCATAAGTTGAGAAGAGAGGGCAGGAGTTTATAACTTTTGCCAGCCAAATAGTTTTTGAAATACTTTTAGTGATTTATTAACATTTAATTATACTTGTCAGCAACCAATTTAAGATTAATGCAGAATTTCCCTTAACAAAACAAATAAACAACAAACAAAATAGTTCTTAGATTTGGCAACAATTCAGAACATTGCAACACTTTCAGTATTGTTCACATAAAAATAATATATATTCTATAATAATATATATAGTGCATCATAAATTGGTGACAAGACATATCTTGATTTGTGTCAGGAAAAACCTAAAGAATATATGTGCTTTGTCTTAACTACATACGGCACACGCTTTAGTCTCGCAGAACATCTCACTGTAGCTGTGGTTTACTGCTGGTTCTCATGCTGATGTGTCATAGTACACATGTAGTTCACACACTGGAGTACATACACTCCGCTGGCATGATGTTCCTTTTCCAGCTTGGACTTTCCTCTTGGGGAATTGCAAGGCTGCATAATTCACCACTTCACCATGAGATTCCTGGATATGGAGGGGGGGAACACTGGTATCTTAAATTGAAGGAGTGAGTATACTGATTTTTTAATTTGTTATTACCGGTAGGAAACCCAGAAATACCCAGAATCCATACTGTAATATAGAGTATTACCTTCCTTATACAATATATGGCTGAACTTACCAGAACATGTGATGCCCTCACCTCTGACTGATCCTCTTTAGAAACTTTAACTGTTTATACAACTGTTTATACACATGTGTGTAGCACATATGCTACACAGTAAATGTACATATACAAGGTAGATGTATTTAATGAATAAGTGCATATATTCAATTCACTATGCCCAGTACTGAGGCCATTGGCTAAGATATTTATAAAAGCCTTGGATTTTCAAGATAGAAGCATACATTTGCAATATTTGTAGGTGAGTCATAAGTCAATCAAAACACTGTCTGATTTTGAAGTCAGTCTAAGGCTTTGCCTGGTGTGTAAACATCGCCTCCTACTGGAGCTGGACTGATGTAAATTAATTTAATCTTGTATTCCTTTGGTTTATTTAATGTGAGTCCAGAGTGAGTCCAGGGTGTTTGCTGGGGCACTGTTCCATAGCCTTACCCCATCATGCTCATCAAAATAGACTGCATAGGTAGAAATGTTGAATTTTGTAATGTAATTTTCCCCCTGAAATTCCCACTGAAAGACGGGCGCAGAGACACCAGTGACTAAAACAGGTCTGGCCTAAGTGAGTGAGTTAGCCTTCCTGTTCAGGCTTTAGGACTGTAATAAAAGGTTATGCGGGGGGGGGGGGGCAACCTTTTAGGTACACTCCTATTGGCTAAAGAAGTATTGTCCACACCCAGAAACAATGCATGAATGTTTAAAAAAAAAACAAGAGACAGAAGCTAATCATGACAATGCAAATACAAAATGATTCCAATGAGTGTAGGCTATTAAGTTTTTATGTTTTAAGAGTGCCCTAGATTAATTTGGCTTAGATGGGTATTGCCATGATCAGTCCCTCCCAGGTTCTTTGTTTCCGTGTTTTTTAGTTCCATTCCGTAGTTTTGTTTTCTCCGGCCCTCGTTTCTAGTCTTATTAAGTTCATGTATTTAAACCATGTCTTGAGCCCAGTGTTTAACTGTTCATTTATGATTGAATGTGTTTATCATTGCGTTTTCATGTTTATTTTGTATGGTTTTGTTTCATTGTATTCTGTGCCTGTGTTTATCCTATCCCCAAGTTTTCCCTGTGTGTTTCCTAGCCTTTGTGTTTCTTAGCCCTGAGTTTTCCTAGCATCTTGTTTTAGCCTGCTTCCCCTGTTTGCCTTCATTTATCCGAGCCCTTGTCTTGTAATCATGTATCGCCATACTCTCTGTGTCGGCTCTTTGACCCTGTACTGTCTTAACAACTCTGATTCTTAAAACTCGTTCTTCTCCGCAGCTGTGTCCACCCGCTTACCGCTCAACATTACAGGTATATGGCTCATTTAAATTAATAATAACAATAATAATATAATATATAATAATAATAATAATAATAATAATAATAATAATAATAATATTGTTATTATTATTATTATTATTATTATTATTGTTATTATTATTATTATTATTATTATTATTATTATTGTTGTTGTTGTTATTATTATTATTATTAGTCACATTTCTATAGCAACTTTCTCAAACCCAGGGACACTTTACAGACAGAAATCAGCTTGTACAATCAAATCGCTCACACACCAGTGAGAAGTGGCAGCCAATTTGCACACACCCCTGGGGTAGCACACTGGGTGCAAGGGAAGAGGAGGTGGGTAAGACTAGGACAGAGCACAGACTGTCACTGGACACACACACACGCATTCATACATATACGTATATACAGCGCCTGAAAAAAATAAGAGACCACTACAAGATTATTGGTTTTTCTACTTTTACATTTGATGGGTGTGTGTTTGGCAACATTTCTTCCAAATTTCAGATAAAAATATTATATTTTAGAGTAAGTTTTTTTTTTATGAAAATGACTAATGGTCAAAATAACAAAATAGTTACAGAAATTTTTGACCACAAATAATGCAAAGAAAACAATTTACAACACAACATAGTACTAATATTTCAACTTAGGATAAGTCAAGAAATCAACATTTGATGGAATAACCCTGATTTTTAATCACAGCTTTCATGCGTCTTTCACATTGCTGTTGGGTAACTTTACGTCACTTTTGCCACAGCAATTCTAGGAGCTCGGCTTTGTTTGATGGCTTGTGACCACCTATCTTCCTCTTGATCACAGAGAAGATGACTTTGCTCCAGTTCTCCATGGTCCAGTCCTTATGGTCTTTTGCAAACTTCAGTCTGGCTCTTTTTTGCTTCTCATTGATGAAGGGCTTTTTTCTAGCTTTGCATGACTTCAGCCCTGCCTCCAGAAGCCTGTTTTGAACCATCCTCGCTGTGCAATTCACCCCAGCTGCTGCATGCCATTCTTTTTGTAGATCACTTGACGTGATCTTACAGTTGTTACTTGACATTCGAAGGAGGTGGCAATCATCACGGTCGGTAAAGAGTCGTTTTCGACCTCTGCCAGCCCGTAGCTGTTTTTGTCCCCTGTGTTTGCTGCTTGACTCTAACGCTGCTGGCCCAAGTGCCGTAGGGCATGGGGCAGAACGCACAGACTTCCTCGACAGTGCAAGACATTTATTAACATTAAACATGGACAACACAAGTGGCACTCACATACAACTACAAGAGTGAACATTATTAAACATTTAACACTAACGATATACACTTAAATATGAAAAGGTGGGAACAAACACAGACATTACGTGCTACAGCTACTGTTTACATTAATGACTCACAAAGAGACATAGGTAGTGACAATGACCAACAAAGGGAGCACACACAGACAGGGGTGTAAATAGACACACAAGACATTAACATTAAACCCTATACATGTGTGTGCAATCCCGGGGGTGTGGTTACAAAAACTAAGACACAATACACTTGTGAATCCCCCTGCACGCAGCGGGCCATACCATGTGACTTATGGAAGAGGAGCAGTCCATGACATTGACCTTGTTCTTATGAACCGCAGTTTTTGAAATTTTCAAGATGGAAGCAACCTAACACTCACCGTATCCTTCTGCCAGTAAAGCTACATTTGAACCCTTCTTTTCTTCATTAAGAACCTTTCTTTTCAACTCTTTTGGCATAGTCTTTAGCTGTATTTTGACTACACTTACTTTTTGAGTAGTCCTAGCGCTTTTCCCATCCAGCTGGTTCTATCACAAATGAATAATGATGAACAGCAGCATTTACCAGTATTTATAATTACATTTGTTACAGTTTATTCTGATGTGGAATTAATAATTGATATAAATTAATTGCTTTGGGGAAAATAAAAGTCCAAATTTTTTCTTTACTGTTTTGACGCAGTTTCATTTTATAGGTCCTGTTCAGTGCATAATGACTGATAAATGAGCCGTCCAAATTGAACCTGGTAAAAAATACCACTCATAACTGCACAATTGAATCAGAATCCAGTGAAACTCTTTACATTTGGTACAAGCAAAGACTGCAGCAGGAGCCTCAGCAAATAGGAACAGTGAAAATCATGAAGGAGGCCATGATTTCATCGCACTGATAGCACAATATTTCTGACTATTCTAAATCTTAATGAAGATGACAATGGAACAAACTTTGGTGGAGTGACAAATGAACAAATGGTTACATTTTGCTGTGCTACAATTTTGACACATAATAATTATGTATATTAAACTTCTTAACATTAAAATTAGACCACAACTAAAGCACAAAACATTTGTTCTGTATAAACACAGTGATTTTTACAGTCTGTGGACTGCAAAGTGCTATAAGATATATGTTTTATTAAAGTACAAGTTAATCTTTCAGATGTACACTTGTTCAAGTATGTGAGGGAAACCAAGATGAACCAATAGCTGACACCTTTGTATTTTATTGACCAGCACATACAGAGTTAAACAAAACAGAGCTTGACAGTGCAGGAATAAGGTGTGATGCCACCAAAACAGCCCATTCAAGCAAGTATTTTTGTATCTCTTTGCTTTAAATAAAATTACTATCACATAAGCCAACCCTTCAAAGGTTCTATATGATATTTTAGTACAGAAATAGATAGATAGATAAACCTGAAGAAAACTACAGGTAACTATTAGACTGTAGTAAACATCACAGTGAAGTACACAAGATAGATAGATAGATAGATAGATAGATAGATAGATAGATAGATAGATAGATAGATAGATAGATAGATAGATAGATAGTTCTATCTATCTATCTATCTATCTATCTATCTATCTATCTATCTATCTATCTATCTATCTATCTATCTATCTATCTATCTATCTATCTATCTATCTATCTATCTATCTATCTATCTATCTATCTATCTATCTATCTATAAATCAAGTTGTCACAGTTCCAACTACATTTGTTCTGATGCTGTTTCCCTCGTGTCTCTGTCCTTGTCCTGTTTTGTCTTTCCCCCTCCATTATCATCTCCAGGTGTTTCATGTGGTGTGTTTTACAGTGTTGTTTTGTTTTCCCTAAAACCCCCTGACTCACACTTGTATCCTGCTCTACATCTCACCCTCCCCAGTTCTAAAATCTATGATAGATTATTTTGTCTGTAGTCTTTCCTTTAAAACTTCCTAAACATTTGTACAACATTTCATTATGCATGTCTGTTCCATACTGTAGACATTCACTACCACCATGGTGTGCTGGTCATTAGCATGGGTCTGGCACTGGCTGTGTCTGTAGTCTGAGATCTCACTGTTTGCTCCAGCAGCTGGACAAGGAAGAGCTGCATTAATTCAGGTCAACAAAACTGTCAGTGATTTATTATCACTTGGTTGAATATCTGACATGTGTTCCCTTTTTCATGAATTTCAAGGCAAACCATCTCAGTCAGACAACATCAAAGAGGGAGAAAGACCACAAGGTCAGGTATGTTACTATATGCTTGTTTCACTGTACCTGGATCAGTTTTAATTGAACCAAATTCACCAAGCTGAGTTGCACTTTTTTTTCTTTGTTACCTATGGAGCTGCAACACAACTTCCCTTGTTTGTGTGAAAAGGATCCCAATACTAAAGAGTTCTGTTATGCTGCATTACAGGTCTATGAGGACAAGATGCAGAAAACAGGGCATCAAGAAAATGAGTACACCCATGTGAGATTCTGGCCTGTATGAGTACAGGCCAGTTTAGCGTTCAGTTCAGTACATAAAATAAAATATATACTGTGTGCAAGTATAGTCCAGAGTGTGTGTATATTATTATTACTTTCTCATACTCTTTTATTTATCTTGTCACTACCTTGTTGAGGTCTGGCTGTGGTTAAGGAAAGAATACAGAATTAAATGTTATTGGATCCGAGAAAATTACATGTATGCCAGTTTTGTTGCAAAATTCTTGTCAATAATTTCTATATTTCTTAAAGATAAAAACAGTATGAAGTCATGGATTAGAATAGGTTGAGCCCCCTACCCTTTATGAACACTTACCATTGCCGTGTACAGTTTTTCATCTTGCAAATGATTATAGCTTGAGCAATGATAACAGCCGCACACACTCCCAGCACTGCTCCAAGACAGATCACTACAAGATTTAGTGTAAAATAATTTTTATAAACATTAAGTTGAATATAAAATTAAAGTGAAATTAATGTGTTTTATATATAATTTTGTTATTTTTATTTTTTCAAAGAATTCTTCAACAATATGAGCCTTGAGTTGACAATTCCTTGGGGAACTGACTCTAATGCTAAAATTTGATACACTGATGTGGATTACTCTTGATAGGCTGATGAATATAATACAAATACTGTACAATCTTAGTTTTTCTTCTTGATATTCGGAGGATAGATTTTTGTGACTTGCGACTATCTTACAGAAACTTGAATGATATTAAAAAAAAAAACCTTGATAATCATTTTATTTAAATAAAAAAGACACAAAGATACTTGCTTGACAGCTCTGTTTTTGAGGAATCCAACCTGCAGTGTCCTGCACAATCAGACTCTGTTAGTTTGTTTTTTTTTATCCTCGTCAATAAAACACAAACAGTGTCAGCTCTTAGTTTATCTTGAGTTCCTTCACAACTTCACAACTGAAGAATTAGCAGGTGCTTTTATAAAATGTGTATCTTATGTAACTTTGCACTTTATAGACTGAAATTTATTTGTGTTTATTCAGGATTTTAATTCTCTTCTTCATAAAACATCTATAGCTTTGACATTAAAAGAACAAGTGCTTGGTGCTTTAGTTATAATCCAGTGTTAAGAAGTTTAAAATAAAACATTTAATTACCTGTTACACAGTCAAAGGTAGCAGAGGAAAAGTGAACCGTTGTTGCATTTGGTATTCCACAGAAATAAGTTCCTTCATCATGTGTCGTAGAATTTTGAATAGTCAAAACGTTTGTGCTATTATTCCATGTCATTGTAAATCTGGAGTTGTTGAATGAAGAGGAAAGTATGGCCAGTTTATTTGTTTTCATTCTTCCTACTTGCTGAGGCTCCTGGTTCAGTCTTTGCTTGTACCAAAGGTAAACAGCATCACTGGATATCACTTTCAATTTGCAGTTAAGAGTAATATTTTTCCCAGGTACATTTATGACTGCTTGTTTAGCAGCATTTGTAATTTGAATAGGACCAATAAAATTAAAACAAGTCAATAATAAAAAATATGTGGATAAAAGTTTATCCAAAGCAAATCATGTATATTGATTATTTATCCAACATCATAAAGTACAGTAACAGATGTATTTATTCTTACAACTGTATTCTGTATTCTTACAACCTTGTTTGGCCACCTGCAGTGTCTGATCTCTTTAAAACATGTTGAGACCAACATCCATGTAAGTTAAAGTATCAGAGCACCACTCAAAGAAAGGGGTGATTGGACAGTAATGTTTATAGTATTTAAATTTGCTCTAAATCTTTTTTTAGTATTATTATTTATTTATCTTTTTTATACAGTTCAGATTATTTGAGTGCAGATTCTTTTGGGCATTTATGGGCCTGGTGGAACATGATTGGATAATGCTGTACCACAGTGGTGCTCAATATTTTATGGTACAATATTGAAAAGTGTATGAGAACAGTCAGTGTAGCTCAGAAAGGTTCTAGTTCATTTTATAAAGTGTTTTAGTGTGTCTCATATTTAATTGTAAAGACACAAAACAGCAAGAGCCATTTTCTTGGATTATGAATTGTGGAAGTCTATGGAATGTCAGTTTTGTTGGTCATGTTTGCAACATCTCACTGCCACATCTTTCCTTATAGAACTTGGTTTTAGGATTTTTAAACTAAATGTAGCTGTGAAGGAATTATAGGAAGTAGCTAAAAGGACTAGTCAGTGGTTGTGGGTGAGGAGAGTACAGGCTAGACAGGGAAATGCATAATGCAAATGCAACCAGTGCCACTGAACATGCATTAAATGTACTAATGAGGCTGCACATCGCCTTAGTCACTGTGGAGACCAGCATGGAACTGCTGTGTTGGGGAATACTTGGTGGTGTAGTTCATCAGATCTATATGAAACAGTCAGCACTGAATAGACATTAACAGTGTCAGTGTGGCTGGGTATGACTTTAGTCTCTGGGGAGACCAGTGATGAATTTTATAATTTATGAAGTGTTTGGCTGCATGGGGGCAGTACAGTGTGTAAATGTACGTAGAGTAACTCTGTGTTTGCCGGAGGTTTAGAGTGTAAAGCTCACATGGAACTAGTGGCACTGATCACACATTAATGGTGTCAGTGGGGCTGGGTGTGGCTGAAGAAAATAACTTACATGTGTTGTGGAATTATAACCTAAGGAACCAGGATGAAGCTGTCAGTGAAAAATGAAAAGATATATCTTGGAAATCAGAATAATTGCTAGGACACAACTAACAAAAGGCCCATTTTATGTTATGCCTCATAAGTTAAAATCTCATTGGCCATCAAAACTTACAAGATCCTGTTCTGTCTTTTTTTTCCCCCTTATACTCTGTTTGGCCACCAGAGGTCATTTGGGCTCTGTTAACCTTTGACCATTGAGAAGCCGTACCTTTTCCATAAAGAGTTTGGACAAATTTGTAGTGTATTTCACAGTTACTTTTAGTGGCTGTGGCTCCTTCTACATCCTGACCACTTCCCCTTTTGTGCCTGCCCTCCCAAAAAAGAGAAGCTCTATTCTGACTGGGGGACTTTTCCTGGTTTGTTTCTGTGCCATATAGCTTTTAAACACATCTACACTCATCCAACCCAGAGTAGGACTGCTAGAAACGTGGATGAGACTCATGTTATTTACTTATACTTACGTGTGTGTGTGTGTGTGTGTGTGTGTGTGTGTGTGTGTGTGTGTGTGTGTGTGTGTGCGTGTGTGCGTGTGTGCGTGTGTGCGTGTGTGCGTGTGTGTGTGTGTGTGTGTGTGTGTGTGTGTGAGTAAATGTGCATGACTCTCTTGCTGGGAGCCCTGCACACAGAGCTGTGACAGCTCTAAGGTTTGTGAGCCTGAAGCACTCAAGATTTAAAAACACATTTGTCAGGAGGAGAGTTATGAAGTGTCTTCATAATGTAATATCTATATTACACAGACAAGATTATTTAGGCGGATTATGTTGCTGTGTTTCAATCTCCTTGTAAGTGCGCTTACTATTTTTTATTCTTATGGGTCTTTAGTGTTTTTGCAGAATTTTTGGGTATCTGTCATTTACAGCCATTTTGGTGTCTGCTAGTACAAGGCTAATATAGGAGCTCCCATGTTACTGGAACTGTATTATTGTAGCACTGTTTTCTTTTTGTATGTATTTCATGACACTGAGCAAGTTTCACCACTGTATTTGCCTATAGGAAGGGTATTATCAGACACTATTAGTCTAAACTTGTGTTTTTTTTCCTATGTCTCTATTCACAGTGACCACAAGGTCTAAAACTGCGTTCTCCCAATAAGGTGATAGAACTCAGTGTCAGGTTTATTTAAGTTTTCAGGCAGCACTATGTGAGGCTCAATAAGTTGATAGAATTCAGTGGTTTGAGTGGAGCACCTCTGGTCAAATATAAACCAACCAGCACCCCTCCACCACCCTGTTTCGGGTGAGAGATCATTATCCGCACTTCTATTTCCTATAGAGTAGCAAGACTAACCAACAGCATATCAGGCCCCAATCACATTTAGAAGTGATGCTCACATTTAATGATTAGTATACACATAGTTATGATGTTGTTCAACATTGTTTTTCTTTAATAGTTTCTTTTTATTTGCCCAGAGGTTGTGAATAGTGTACATCTCATAAAGCACAATATAATGTTTTAGTCTCACTGCTGCCAGAAAATGTTACACATGCCTTGATACCTCATATATGAAAGAGTCAGTGGTGTCATTGCTGATTCAGTGATTCTTGGCAGTGACAATTTATTAGAGGCAGGGTCTTTCGAGGAAACCAATACTCAAAGGAATGTACACACTCCCAGTTTCGGTACTGGTGCATGGGCTCCGGGGTTGTGAGCCCTACCGAAGGGAGTTTCCTCCTCGAATGAGGTCACCTGTAGGTATGTTGTGTGGGCTGGCTTGCTTGAGCCTAGGCGATAACTCCTGGGCAGAGCCTTGGGCGGTATCATAGATGCCGGAGGCTCGTCGTTCCCGGAGATGACAGATTGAATGTCACATGCCGTGAATGAATCCCCATAGAGGACCTCCTCCACCTCCATCGGGGGATCATCATTGTACTAGTCCCGTTAGGCTGACGTGGGTCTGTACGACCCCATCAGGTCCGTACCTGGACCACACCCAGGGCACCCCCCAACTCCCCCAGTGGCACTCTCCCCTGCTGTGGGAGTCAGGAGTGTTCCCAGGAATATGGAGGGCTTCCCTGCGAGGGCTGTGGGAGGGCGTTTCTGTCCTTTCCTACCCTTCCTTTGTTTACTTTCTCTCCCAGGCGTCCTTCGTCGGTCGGTGGTTCTGTGACGAGGTGGTTCAGCAGGATGCGAAGACGAGCCGCATAAACAAGAATACACATATAACATATTCGACATATCATGCAGACTATTGGGTTCAAACACTACAGACATATAAACGATAACCATTTATACACGTATACTAATGACACAATGAGGAGCAGGTGTGAGACGCAGGGAGGGCGTGGTCACATTGACGAACACACACCCACACAAAGAGACGTTCGGGGGGAGGGGCCATACTGTGACACCTTCCTCTTTCCCTCAAGAACTCAATTTATCATTTTTGTTTATATTGAATTAGTAATATTTAATTTCTCATCCCCGTTATTAATGTAGATCTGATTAAATTTTTTAGACCGTTTTTAATACTTTCCACAGCATATGTTTCTGACACAGTAATTGTATCTGCTAAGTTTTGGGAAAATGTTGCTCTAAACAACATCTGAACACCTCAGCCATTCCACCTTTATTTATTTACCCAACTAACCTTCTCTCTCCTCATCCACAACCACTGATTAGTCCTTTCAGATACTTCTGATAATTCCTTCACAGCTGCTGCTAGTTTACAGATTCTAAAACAAAATTCCACAAGCCAAGATGTTGTGGAGTTACAGATGGGACCAACAAAATAGATCTAACAAATACTTCTACAGTTCATAATCTTAACACAGACTTCTACAGTTCATAATATTAACAAAGTCTTCTATAGCTCATAATCCTAACATAGATTTCCACAGTTCATAATCTCAGAATATTATTCTTGTTTTGTCTTTTACTTTATATGAGACAACATATGTAATAAAATCTTTTTAAGATACTCTGATTGTTGTCATACACTTTTCAATAGTGTTCCATAAAATAGTGAACCCCACTGTGTTACAGCATTAGCCAATCACATACCATCTGGCATGGTTTGGTTTTTGAGTGACTCTGCTACTGGCTATAAAAAAGTCCACTCTAACACTAACATTATCAATCTCAGCTGTGGAAAGAAAGAAAACTGAATAATAATAATAATAATAATAATAATAATAATAATAATAATAATAATAAAAAATAATAATAATAATAAATAAACCTTCTGAGCAATTTTGCAAACAAGACTGAAAGCAAGATTTTCATGTCCTTTTTTACTCTGTCTTTTGTGGTATAGTGTAGTAGGCAACAACAATTACTTTCTTGTTGGCTAACTGGGGTTCAAACCTCACTGGGTCAAGTGCTCTATGCTGTATCAATAAGAGTCCTTGGGCAAGACTCCTAACACTACAGTTGCCTGTCTGTAACATGTTTGAAATTCAAAGTCACATAAAATAAAGTTCATGGATGTTTGGTGTAAACATGTTTTACAAGAGATCAGGTGCTGATAGTCACCAAACAAGCCACAGGACCATGTGACTTTTGCCAGCCAATGAGATCTTCAGTCATGAGACCTGAATGTTCATGAAGTTTAGTTAGTTTGTCAGTTGCTTCTTTTCAAAGCGTCACCTCTGAGGTCTGAGTGTTATGGTGCAATGATGATACCAGTCTGGATACTTATATTTTTGAGCTACAAGACATGTACAGTTCCAAATCTTTAATAGTGTTCATAATTACGTGTTACTGTACTTTGTTGTTGGATTAATATTCAGTATTTATTGGATTACATTTTTTTCCACATTTTTCCTTATTGGTCTGACTCTGTTTCATTTTTATGTCCTGTTCAAACTACAAACCTTGCTAATTGAGAAGTCCTGAGGCAACCTGGAGAAAATATCACTCTTAACTGCACATTTACAGCAAAACTTGATAACACACCTTGCATGTGCAAAGACTGAAACCAGGCATAGACTGAACCAGGAGCCTCAACAAGTAGGAGAAGTGTTAAAAAAATTAATTGGCCATACTTTCATCTCCATTCAGCAATTCCACATTCAAAATTATTTGGAATGACACCACGAACTCTTTGACTATTTTAAATCTTACTGAAGATTATAAGGGAACATATTTCTGTGGAGGGACAGATGGAAAAATGATTAAGTTTTAATCTGCTATGTTGACCAATGTGACAGGTAAATAAATAATTTCTTTTTAACTTCTTAACATTTAAAACTACACTATTACCAAACACCGAGCACTTCTAATCTTAATGTCAAAGCTACAGTTATTTTATGAATTAGAAAATTAAATGTCTTTGTTCTGTATAAATACAATGCTTTTTACAGTCTGTGGAGTGCAAAGTGCTATCAGAGACCTATATTTTTTATAGAACCTTTAGGAGCACACTTGTTTAAACATGTGAGGGAAACCAAGATGAACTAAAAGCAGACACTGTGTGCATTTTATTGAACAAAACACACAGAGTTAAACCCAATAGAGCCTACCAGTAGTGGAAATGGGTCAGGAACCCCAAAAACATCCCAGTCAAGCAAGTATGTTTGTGCCTCTTTGCTTTAAATAATGTGATCATCATAGAAACTTGCTCTTCGAGGTTCTTTATAACAGCCACAAGTATTTTATAAATGAACTGCCTTTCTCATAAAAATCTAGCATGACCATGTGAAAGACATCAAGATAAACTAAGATCTTACAGTATTTTTATAATTCCCAGTATATCAAGGTTTATACACATCACTGCATCAAAATTCAGCATTAGTTTATTCCCCAAGCAATTGCTTACTTGAGCCTTAATGTCCTTGACCAGAAGAATGCTTGCTCGCTCGCTCTCTCTCTCTCTCTCTCTCTCTCTCTCTCTCTCTCTCTCTCTCTCTTTCACACACACACACACACACACACACACACACACACACACACACACAAACACAAACACAAACACACACACACACACACACACACACACACACACACACACACACACACACATTTGTGTATACAGGGAAACAGTCTGTGTTGACGGACTAAACTTAATCTTTGTTCATTTATACTTTTACCTCTTCATTATAATTCATAGCAGCGCTGTTTACTTAATGTCTGACACAATGATGGCATAATAGGGTGCTCAGGATGAAATGTAAAAAATCTTAAAGTTATGTAGTGATCTTCCTAGGAGCAGTGTTCTTTATAGCTGTGTGATTAGCATCTGATATTATGGTCGGATACCACACACTTTTTACTCTAATTTGTATATTAGATTATTTTATAAAGATTGTTCTGCAGTAAAGCCTGTGATTCCTGTAGTGATCTGTCTTGGAGCAGTGCTGGGAGTGTTTGTGGCTGTTATCATTGCTCAAGCCATAATCATTTGTAAGATGAAACTTTCTGAACACAGCAATGGTAAATTTTCATAAATTGCAGGGGGCTCAATGTATTCTAATTCATAACTTCATACATTTTTTTTTTATCTTTAGGAAAAATTGAAAATATTGATAAAAAATCAGCAATAATTTTTGCACAGAGGTCATGTTTCCTGATGCATTTACAACTAATATTGTATTTTCCCCAACAACAGCAAGATCTCCACAAAGTAGTGTGACGGAGAAAAACACCAATGAGGTACAACTTGTGGCACTTTTGTGTCATTATTAGTAAAATTATTTCTCCAGGTTTAAGGTCTTCATCTTGGATGTGGGCTGTGGGATGTCAGCTGACATTAAAACTCATACTTAAATATGGAAATAGTTATGATGCTTAGCAGCATGCTAATCATAGATATGACAGAGGTAGACGTTAGTGATGCTGCCCTACCTTGATAAAATCTACTCTATCTCGTATTAGGTACATTTATGTACAATGGCAATTTAATGCCATTTATACATTTAAATCTATGACATATTTTGCTAAGAATGTTTCTGTCTCTGCTCAGCTTCCTCTGTTTCATATCTGTGGTGCTGATATAGTTTATATCTGTAGTCTAATTACAGCATCATTGACACATGCATGAATCTGTTGTGGTGGAGATATATGAGACATGCAACACTGCACTGCTGTAGAGGAGGAGGAGAAGGCAACTCACTGTCTCTGTGTTTCAGACTAATAGTCATATTCTAAATAAGAATGACAGTAATGTTCACTAAACATTGTTAATCATTCTCACAGCCACATGATGCTGAAGAGCTTAATTATGCTGCCATTCATTTCAATGAGAGGAAAACCAAAAGAGCGCAGGTGAAGAGAGGACAGCCTGAAGACCGCATGTACTCTGAAGTGAAAAGTTCAGCTCTTACTGACTATCATCTAGATTATTAGCGCTCTTCCCTTCTATAATCCTAAATGAAGTCTGGATACATTATTTCTTTACTGGCATATTCAGTGTTGTAAAGGAGGTGCTGTGTAACACTGTAATCTCTAAGTCATTATTCCCCTGTTCATCTGCTTTCTGATATTTAAGGTATGTTGTGTTTCTGTTGGTTGTGCCACATTCATCTTTGAGAACTCAGAACTGGGCGACTGATAAAGATTATCCACAATGTTTTGAAGTCCCAGATTGCTGGTGTAGAATGATGAGAAGATTAAGTTGTGTGCCATCTATGAAAGTGCATTGTTAGGATGTTTTAGTAAAGTATGGAAAAGTCATGATTTTGTCATTTGAGATGCAGCAATGTTTTGCAAACTCCGTAGTCTTAACCGGACCTGTAAACTGAGACTTAATCAGATTAACAAAGAAAAAATGTGAACCAAATTTAGTCCAAAGCAAATAATATATTGATTAGTAATTAAACAATAGAAAGTACAGTAACAGTATAAAGTACAGTATAAAGTATTATCATTTATACATTTTTATATTATGTTATAATCGCATTTTCTAAAGCATGCAACATTTTTAAAAAGAATATGGTCCTTACATAAAAAAGTATCACATTTTATACATATTTAGTGTTACGTTCTTTTGCTATGTAATTGGTTGCAATTTCCTTATCAATATATTTTCTGTTTTACTGTGATTGGTTTTAGGTGCTTGTGCAAACCACAAAATTACAAATTGCTACTCACAAATCCTTAAGTAGTAAAAATACATTTTCAAAGGCTGTTAATTTTTTTTTAATTTTGTATTTTTCCTCTCATCTATTCACATTATTTAAAAAAAAAAATGTTTAATATTGCATTGTGTTATTAAACATTTTTACAGATATTTTCTTGTGTCTCTTAGTACAAGGTTAATACTTCAGCTCCCATCTTATTGGTCATCCATTACTGTAGCACTTTTTTTTTAATTTGAGTATTTTGTGCTGCTAAGCATTAACATATTTTAGAAAAAAAAGTATATATTTTGAAGTGTATATTCAGTGACCACAAAGTCTTTTTTTTAAAAACTAAGGTTTCATCCAGTCTTGAGTGTCTTACAGGACCAGAGATGTGCACCCCTACAGTAGATCCTGACATGTGTGAGCAGAAACGCAATGTTTTCTATCTCAGACAGTAGCTAAACAGAAAATTAAACTGATGTTGGTTCTGTGCTTGTGACAAAGAAGCAACTGATAACTCATGACAGATTTGACAAATCTGTGACAAATCTGAGTGGTTTACTTTATTGGTGTAGTTAGACACATTGATGCTACCTGATGCTTTCAAGAAGCTTAACTGAACATCGGTCCAGTCTCCTCAGTCTAATACAGGGAAATATATCTAAATAAACAGATAATATCAGGGATATTATCAGGTGTAAAGTCATTGTTATGAAAATGGTATTATAGGAATGTACCTGAAATGAGCACTTACTGTGTAAAGAAACATTTTGGCATTTATTTTCTGTTCTCAGAACTTAACTGTATGATGGTAATTCATTTTGAACTATGAGTAATTGTGTTAGTTATGAATGAACAGTGCAGATGTCTGAAGTCGCACTGGCTAGAGGGAGCACTGCACCCCTTCACAGTGATCATGGACCACAAGAACCAGGAGGACCTCAAATCACCAAGCGGCTGAACTTCAGGCAGGCTCGATGGTCTATTTTCTCTTCCTGGTTTGTGTTTCAGGTGACCTGCAGACTCGAATCGAAGGATGTGAAGGCGGATGCACTCTCCTGTTAGTCCAGTGCCAAGGCATGTCCCAACAACCAAGAGTCAATCCTTCCTCCTTCCTGTTTCATTGGGGCTGTCAGCAGGGACCTTGACCAGCGGACCCTGACCCTCACTGCCCTCCACACTAGCTCTACACCTGTCTGTGAAGTGGCATAGCACTCATCACCTGGATACACAGCTCCCTTGGCTTAGGACACACAAGGTACACCCACATCTGACTTCACAATATTAGTGGCTAGCAATGACAGGGACCTTTTGTGCTGAATGTGCAGTGCAGCAAAACACCTCTCACAAAACCTTTTGGTAAGTTGCACACCCTTCCTACATCACATCACACCTGGTCTCACCTGGCAGTTGGTTCTGTCACAGATCTCCTGGTCTCTGAGGGCAATAAAGTGGTCTTTGTGATCGGCAATCCCTTGTCGAAGATGGTGCAGTTTGTTCTACTGCACTCAAAACAGGCAAGCTGCTCTTCCACCACACTTTCTGACAGTTCAGGCTGACAGAAGACCGGAGATCAGAGAGTTCCATTCACCTTCTGGATGTGGCAGGAGTTCCTGGGGAAGCTTAGGGTAATGGTGAGGTTGACTTCAGACTATGACCCGAACGCCAAGGGGCCATTGGAGAGAGCTAACCAGGAGTTATGAAACTTCCTGTGCCTCTATTGCTATGAGCACCCAGAAACCTGGAAGCACCCAGCATGGAAAGCTGGGTGCCTGCATCTGACATCCTGTCAGCCACATCCATCCAAACCAGATTTTTGTCGGCCAGGCGGGCCCCGCTCTTCAGAGGCCAACAAGACCTTTGTTGGGGGGGGGGGTTATATTAGGCACCCAGCCAGAGGTCCTTGCCTACTATCACAGAAACTCAAACACAAAACGTCCACCATTTCCAATCCCCTAAGTATTGATTACATGTACCTGTTTTCTGTAAACCTTTTTGTTTCTCCCTCTATTTAAAGCCCACAGGACCACTAGTCCAGTGCTGTGCATTGTTTCCTTGCAAGTATTTTTGCCCTTATTTTTAGATTTTTTGCCAACTCACCTTTGTGCTTGTGTTTATTTATCACGGAGAATAAAAAGACTACAAATATGCACTTGTGTCTTGCTGTCACGGTACTGCCCCTCCTCCAAATGTCTCCCTGTGTGTGTGTGTGTGTGTGTGTGTGTGTGTGTGTGTGTGTGTGTGTGTGTGTGTGTGTGTGTATGTTGGTCCATATGGCCCTCCCTGTGTTTCACACCAGCTAGTTATTGTGTGTCGTTAGTATACATGTACATAAGTCTCGTGTCTGAGTATAGGTGTTGTCAATGTCTAAACCCAATTAGCCTGCTAACCACGTAGTTGTCTTTTGTATCACAATAAACGTTCATTATGGGCCCTCCGGCACCCAAGGTACCACCCAAGGCTTCGCCCTGGTGGTGCCACTCCAGAACAAGTAGGCTGCCCAATGGAGTTTGCAGTGAGGTGCCATCAGATGAGGACACTCGAAGGCTCACAGCCCCAAATCAGAGACTCGTAAAGGCAAGAAGGCAGCGTCACCAGTGCAGACAGTCACACTGTCTTCAGGCTGTCCTCTCTTCACCTGCCTTTTGGTTTTCCTCTCATTGAAATGAATGGCAGCATAATTCAGCTCTTCAGCATCATGTCGCTGTCTGAATGAACGTTTAGTGAACATTCAAGCGATCCACCATCGTCCCCATCCCGAAGAAACCTCGACCCTCCGACCTCAATGACTACCGCCCTGTTGCCCTTACATCAGTCGTGATGAAGTGCTTTGAAAAGCTAGTCAGAGACTTCATCACATCTTCACTTTCAGCCTCCATGAACCCACTGCAGTTTGCATACCGCCACAACCACTCCACTGATGATGCAATTGCACATCTGCTCCACACCGCACTGACCCACCTGGACGAAAGGAGAGGAAATTATGTTAAAATGCTGTTTGTCAACTACAGTTCAGCATTCAACACTATCATCCCCTCAGCATTGGAGCTCCTCAGGGTTGTGTCCTAAGCCCCCTGCTCTACTCACTGTACACCTACGACTGCACAGCCACTTCCAGCTCCACCATCATTGTCAAGTTTGCTGACGACACCATTGTCATAAGCCTGATCTCGGACACTGACGAGAGGGCCTACCTGGAGGAGATTAAACACCTGGAAAATTGGTGCCAGGAAAATAATCTCCTCCTAAACGTCAGTAAGACAAAGGAGCTGATCGTAGATTGCAGCAAGAAGTAGGAGCGGCACTACCAACCAGTGAGGATCAGTGGAACCACGGTGGAGAGAGTAAATAGTTTCAGGTACCTTGGTGTTCACATCTCGCAGGACCTGTCCTGATCCTGCCATACCAACTCCCTGGCAAAGAAGGCTCGTCAGCGTCTTTACCACCTCAGACGCCTAAGAGACTTCAGACTGCCCTCCAAGGTACTGCGGAACTTCTACACCTGCACTATCGAGAGCATCCTCACGGGGAACATCACAGTCTGGTTTGGGAATAGCACCAAGCAGGACAGACAAGCACTCCAAAGGGTAGTGCGTTCAGCAGAGCGCATCACTCACACGAAACCTCCTGACCTGCAGACCATCTACTACTAGCAGTGCCAGACCAAGGCCAGGAGGATTGTGAAGGACCCGACCCATCCCAACAATAGGCTTTTCTCTCTGTTGAGGTCAGGGAGGCGCTTTTGCTCCCTGAAGACCAAGACAGAGAAACTGAAGAGGAGCTTCTTCCCACAGGCCATTTGGGCCCTGAATCAGGGAAACTGGTAAACTGTGGGGACCACCACCACCATGTAGCATAACCGTATATATATATATATATATATATATATATATATATATATATATATATATATATATATATATATATATATATATATAGATAGATATTCTATTACCACCATGTAACATAAAAACTGTAAATATGCCATTTTACAAAATTGAGCTGTACATTCTGTACATTGTGTACATATATATACACACAACCATATACATTGTACATTGTGTATATAAACATAATATACATATATTGTACATACATTCTTAATATATTTTTATACATATATAGAATATATCTTTCTCTATGCACCCGTTTTCTTTTTCCTCAGTTTGGACAGAGCACTCTCAACCATTTCACTGCGAGTTATACTGTGTATGACTATGTATGTGACAAATAAACCAAACTTGAACTTGAACATTATTGTCATTCTGATCCTTATTTAGAATATGACTACTAGTCTCAAACACAGAGACAGTGAGTTGCCTTCTCCTCCTCCTCTACAGCAGTGCAGTGTTGCATGTCTCATACATCTCCACCACAACAGATTCATGCATGTGTGTCAATGATGCTGTAATTAGACTACAGCTACACAGATCTTATCACTGTTGATTAGATTACAGCTCATCCTCTGTTCTTTACATCACCTGCTATATCTGTAATAAAACAATTTAACAAATGTACATAATACAAGATACAATTTTTTTTAGCAAGGTAGGGCTGCATCACTAACATCCACTGCTGTCATGTCTATCATTAGCATGTTATTAAGCATCATAAATATCTATATATTTATGTGAGATACAGCAGATTTTATCAGGATAGACCCCCAACACCAACATCTACTGTTGTCATCTATGATGGCACTCACATATTACGTAAATGGTGAACATGGATGCAAATACTTGTAACATTGACAATGTGAACATGAACACAAGCCAAGGCAACATGAATAATAACTGACAATACTGCACACACCAGCAGGGGTTTAAATACATATAGACAAACAACACTAAACCATGTGCAGGTGTTTGCTAACAATGAAGGCATGGTTACAAATGAGAGAATTACAATGACTTCCCACTGCACACAGCGGGTCAAACCATGTGACTAGTGGAAAGAGGAGCAGTCTGTGACAGACTTCATGGTCCTCCTTTTGTCAGCTGTCCTAGGAGCGCGCCTGAGACAGTCCACCTCCTGGGCTCTGGGAGGACCCATCCAAAATTCCTGGCATGTCCATAGAAGAGGAAGAACCTGGGCTTTATCCTCGCTAACCAGGGACCACTCCGGCTCCACCAAACCACCTTCACCATGGTCCTCAGTGGTCCTTGCTCGGTAGCGCTAGGTCCTCCCAAGAAATTCCAGGGGGCATTCCCCTCCGCCGCAAACACTGGTTGTGATCCTCCTCCCATTATCCAGGGATCCCAGCAGCAGCTTGGAAAATGCACTTCCCTCTAGAAGGTCCATTTAACGTCAAAGGAGTAGGAGTCCTGTAGTGACTGGTTATTCTGTAATGGCCCAAGTGCCACAGGGCGAAGAGCAGGATGCACAGACTCCATCGACATAAACAGACATTTATTAACAAATGAAGAACACAACGGCACTCACATATTACCTACATGAGACTCTGCCTGTCCTGATCAGGTTCCTGGCACGAGAGACTCCGCCTGTCCTGATCCGGTTCCTGGTGTGAGACATGCCGTCCGTCCTGATCTGGTTCCTGGCATGAGCGACGCCGCCCGTCCTGATCCAGTTCTTGGCATAGTGGATGTCACTCGACCTGTTAGCACATCTGTTCCTGTGGCCAAGCATCTGGACCTGTTGGACCTGCCTGTGCTGATCACCCCAGACCCCTGGACCTGCTGAATGCTGCCGCCGTGCCTCTGGACCTGCCACTGCTGAATGCCACAGCCACGCCCACGGACCTGCCAATTCCTGTTCCTGGAGCGGAAGAAGCCACTTCACATGTCCCTGTGCCTCGTGCCAGGCCTGTCCCAGTGGTCACTCCTCGAAGCACTCCTGTGCCCCAAAAGGCTGCCACTGCCAAGTTACCGGTCTCCTCCAAGTCTGCCTCCTTAGTCAGAGGCTTCATGTTCTCTGCCCGTCCCACCACAGCCTGTGTCTCCTATTCCCCATATGTCTCCTATGTCTCTGTTGTTGCCTGCTCTTACTGCCCCGTTGATTTTGCCTTCTCCATTGCCTAGTTTTGTTTTTGCTCCTGTTGTGTTGTCAGTCCCTGTGCCCGTTCTGGTTCTTGTGTCTCCCTTTGTTTCGGTCCCTGCGCCCATCTGTGTGTCCATTCCGGTGCCCGTGTCTGTCTTTGTTCCTGTCCCTTTGTCCCTGGCCTGATTTGTTTTGCATTTTTATACTCCCCACCCTCCCTCCCGGCACCTTTGTCGTCCACAGTCTGTTTCTGTTGTGCGTTCCATTCCTACTCCCGCTTCTACATCTGTCCCTGTTGCTTCTTTTCCTGTCGCTCCTGTTCCTTCAGTTCCTGTGTCTATTCCTGCTTCTGCTCCTTGTTCTTGTTCTGTTCGGTCATCTCCCGTTGCCCCGGTTTCTGTGTTTGCTCCTGCGTCTGTTGCTGTTCCGGTGCCAGCTCCCCATCCCGTGTTCAGTTCCTGTTTCTGGCCTGTCTGTTCCTGTGTCTCATGTCGGTCCTGTTCCTGCTCTGTGTCTTGCCCGTTCTGTTCCTGTTGGTGTCTCGTCCTAGTCCTGGTTTGTTTCTGGTTTTGGTGCTTCTGGCTTTTGCGTGCCCCGAGGTTGCACACTTTGGGGGGGGGGGGGGTACTGTCAAGGTTAGTCCCTCCCAGCTTCCATATTCCATGTTTTCCCTGTCTTGTATATGTTAGTTTCTTTTCCGTCATTTTGTTTTCTCTGCACATGCATCTGCCTCCTCACTGCTCACCGTTACAACTTTTTTATGCCAGATTGTCTTTTAATTTATTTAAATTTTTGACTTGGAATTTTAGATTTTAGGTTTTATATTGTTTGTAAAAACATACCAGTGTAGCATAAAAAAAGCATATTGAAAGTGAATTAAATTTTTTTATTGACAAATGTTTAAATTTATAACCATGTCAGCATGTGGGGTGTACAATAAACTAGTGCTACAGTCCTACAGCACAGGGGGAAGCGTAACTCAGAAGTAACGCTGCATATGGACAAGATAAGTAAAAGAGTATGATAAAGTAGTAATACTATACACACACTCTGGACTATACTTCTACACAGTATAATCTACTTTCTTTTATGTACAGAACTGAACACTAAACTGGTCTGTACTCAAACAGGCCAGAATCTCACATGGGTGTACTCATTTTCTTGATGTCCTGTTTTCTGCATCTTGTCCTCAGAGACCTGTAATGCAACATAACAGAACTCTTTAGTACTGGGATCCTTTTCACACAAACAAGGGAAGTTGTGTTGCAGCCCAGTATGTAACAAAGAAAAAAAAATACAACTCACCTGGGTGAATTTGGTTCAATTAAAACTGATCCAGGTACAGTGAAACAAGCATATAGTAACATACCTGGCCTGCTGGCCTCTTTCCCTCTTTGATGTTGTCTGACTGAGGTGTTTTGCCTTGAAAGTCATGAAAAAGGAAACAGATGTCAGATATTCAACCAAGTGATAATAAATCACTGACAGTTTTGTTGACCTGAATTAACTCACATTTGCAGATCTTCCTTGTCCAGCTGCTGGAGCAAACAGTGAGATTCCAAACTACAGACAGAGCCAGTGCCAGACCCATGCTAATGACCAGCACACCATGGTGGTAGTGAATATCTACAGCATATAACAGACATGCAAAATGAAGACAGTGTTGTACAAAAGTAGATGAAGCTTTAAAGGAAAAACTAAAGACAAAATAATCTACCATAGATTGTGTGACTGGGGGGGGGGGGAGATGCGATCAGGGTGTGAGTGTGAGACCCTCAGAACAGCACATGTACAAGGCTCAAGTTAACTGTTGCTTGGGGATCTGACTCTAATGCTGAACTTTGATACACTGATGTGTATAACCCTTAATATCCTGCTAATTATTACACATATATAACAAAGTTTATAACCGACACTCTACACTCTTCATTTATATTAGTGTCCTTTACATGGTTAAACTAGATTTTTCTGGATAAGGGAATTCCTTCATAAAATATGTGTGTTGTACTTTCTCATATACATAGCACTAAACTAAGATCAAATCCAGGTTAGACTGATTTAGTGCAGAATTTTAATTTCTCATTTTGTGTTGGCTACTTTTACTGCTTTACACATTCTGGTACTAGGAATGGGGTCTGCCAGTTAGGATAGTTAAATCAAAATATCATATGAAAATACAGAAATGATGAAGATCAATATTTCAAACATGAAGGACAAAGGCCTACAGGGGCATCAGAGCAGACAGTTTGTGCTCTAATTACAAGTCAAAGATCTTGTGTGCCTTTAGTTTTTTCATACTGGATTCCATCTGCATATCTGAATCTTCTAATCATCTTTCCATCAACCAAGAGAATGACTCCTGGATAACCAGGATACCCTTCTAACTTGTTTTTAAACAACTGTGGGATTGCTTAAGGGCTTAAATAAATGTAACTTTAGACTGAAAACCTTACGCAATGTCTCAAGGATCAGGTGATGAGAGTGATGCTCTAGATGGTGCAGGTGGTCGGTTGAAGGTTCAATGGATGATTTGCAAACACAAATGCAGGAGCTGAGTAGAAAATAAAATGAAGCTATGACAGCAAATGTCAATTTAAGTCAGAGGTCAACATAATGAAATGTGTATGTACCTAGAGAGTGCCATATTCAACCATTTAGTGTTGACCTTATTATGGATGGGAGGTCAGTATGTGAGTTCATTAAGGAGGTGGAATGCATTTTGGGGGTTAGAGACCATGGATGATCACGATGATTTGTTCATCTCATTGGTAATGGGTCCATCCTTAGATTAGTTGAGGTTACACATGAGTCTGAACATCCAAATGATCACTTATTTAAGATTTAGAGACAAGTGTAGTATCTCATGACTGGTGTGTATGTTCTATGGTTGTAAACAAGATGGAGACGAAGCCAATTCTCACGTTTTTTTTTCCCTTGTCAAAAATACTGAATTCTGTCACCAAGCAATCACCAGATGTAGTGTGAAATACTCAGCTGCTACTCAGATCAATTCATACAGGGTGTAAATACTATTTACACAGGGAGCTTTGAAGGTTGTCAGAGGCAAACCTCAATCCACTCTCACTGAAGGGTATGATGAAGCCAAATGACTTGGTCATTTGAGGACTGCAAAGTGAGTAACAGAAAAGTAAAGAGTAGAAGCTACTGAAACTACATCACCTGAGAACACCCAGTGCTCCACATACCTGACAAACAGGATGTGACAATAGAGATGTTATGGTTGGTCCCTCCTCGCTTCCATGGTTTCACTGTCTTGTGTATTTTAGTTTCATCCCATACTTTCATTTTCTCTGCCACTCGCTTGGTTTTCAACACCTGTTCCACGTTTTTAGTCTTGGTAAGTTCATGTATTTAACCCTATCTTGTTTCCTGTGTCTTGGCTGTTTATTGAATGTCTGAATGGAGGTATGTTTGGATGTTTTTGAAAGCCTGTATCTGTATGTATGTGAGTTTAGCCATTTCACTCAGTTTTATTCTCCTTCTCCTTTATTCTCTTTATTGTTTATTCTTCTGTGACTTAAGTGAGTTAAGAACATACGAGCATGGAGCAGAAGCAATAGTTTAGTGTGACCTGTGAGCGTGGAGGAGGGATGGTTAATAGTGAGTGGGAGGTGTGAACATGGGGGTGGAAACAACAGTACACCACTGCATATGTGAGAAAATCCACATACTTGACTTACTTGTTCAGCTAGGTAGTCAGGAAAACTTCAGCTTTTCCTGTTCCTGTTTTGGTCTTACCAGGTGTATTATGTTTCTACTAATAGAGGCTGGGATCTAAAATAAATTGCAAATTTTAGCAAACAGTCAAAATGTAATGATTGAAAGAGAACATCCAGGGTTTTAGGGGGTGAGATGACAGTTTAGACAGCTCAGTGGTGGTCACTTTGGTAATTAACATGATAAACACACTTGTGAGAACAGACTTGTAGCATCTGATATTGTGCTCCCTTCATGCAAATGAAGTGTTGTTTTGAGATTAACCAATTAAAATAAATAAATAAATAAACAAAGAAGAAAATCAAGATATATTGAGTGTTCCCTACTGAGTTTTGGATATGCTAATACTGTGCTCATTATAGCAACCACTTAGACATCTTAGACTCGTAATTATAAATGAATTATTTACTGCAGAACTAATCCTGCACTGCATCTGGTAGTGTATGATAGTGTCTTAAGGGTTTGTGTTGCTATAGCACTTTTTTCATTTTTTATGTTAATGTTCAGTGTCCATGATCTAATTATAATGGTTTCATTATGGAATGATTAAACTTTTTTAATATTTACCTAAAGTAACAAAAACCATTTCTGTATGGACATTGCTCTAATTTTTATGTAAACATAAACAGCTGTATTCTGTTTTTACAGTATTCATACTTACTGTCATTCACAGCTGTCTAATCATACTAAGATACAATACGTATCATATTGAGAAATGGAAAAGAAGACTTGGATTTGTGTAACATATTTTTATGCATGATATATCAAACTGCATATTTTATATTTCTATACAGCTTTAAAATATATTGGTTGGGATTGCAATCCATTTTCAATTTTATTTCAGTTTAAAGTATTCACCTGTAATTTGTTATCATTTTGGTACGTGTACGTGCATGTTAATCTACTAGTCTCTGTTGTATATGTTTGTGTATGTTAATGTAGTAGTCCCTGTTGTATATGTTCATGTATGTTAATCTACTAGACCCTGATGTATATGTACATGTATGTTAATCTACTAGTCCTTGTTGTATATGTACATGTATGTTAATCTAGTAGTCTCTATTATATATGTATATGTATAAAATGAACTGGGAGATTTTCAGATGAGAGCAAAAAGCAATTATTTCTGGATAAATATTATAATAATTATAAATGTAGGCATTTCACAGAAGCTCAGCATTGAATAATCTGACCACTGTTAATTGAGCATTTCTAAATATACATTAAACAAATGCACATGCTAATTTTAGAAAATATTGTTTACATTTTACAATTTCGTACCAATACATTAAGTGAAGCTCAAATGTAACCATGGCAGCTGGAAACTTACAGCATTCTCTGGTAGGTAAACCAACCAATCCAAAGGGAGATAAAATAATAAACACTTTTGGCTCCAATAACACAAGTTATTAGGGTTATCTTTTTAACCAAATGCCTTAGAGAATCTGTGTGTGTTGGCCTCATTACATCTTTTATGTTCATGCTTAAGGCCAGCTAACATGGCTAGAAAATGACTGTGTTAAATGCGTGGCATTCTGTGTTATGGGCTATGCTTTTGAAGTTATCGAAGGGGCTACCAGTTACTGCCTGTCTGGTATGTAACAAAAAAATTACTCTTGATTAGTATTCATTCTTGACTCCTGAAAACAAATCCTATTAGACCACCACTGGCAAAAGAAGGTAACTGTCATGAATCACTGTGATCATTTCAAACTCTACAAATGAAACAATGTAAATCTTAGTTGTAATCTTAACGTAAAATCCAGGTTCTAATGAAGTCTCCACAGTCCCATGCACATCACACATTGCCACTTGGTAGTTTGACAGAGCAAAATATATAACACTGGGATATTAAAGCTTATTATTTTGTGGGTATTTCTAATTTCCTTCTGCCACACACACACACACACACACACACACACACACACACACACACACACACACACACACACACACACACACACACACACACACATTAAGTAGTCTACTACTAATCACGTATCTCAGGAAGTGTTTAATTTTAGCACAACAAATGTGAATTCAGAAAATATGTGGTCTAGAACAACTTATTTTAGGTCACATTCAGTACACTAGAATACTGGATTTGATTTTACACAATAACTAGAAGTAGTTAAGTGTGGACTGGGATATGTTACCTTTAATCCCCAAATAATGACATTTTTTAATGAAACTACCTGTAATGAATTTCAATGGACATAATCAAAATTGACTTGTGCAAATATGAACATTATTGTTTTTTTAATTGTTTTTTATATCCCCAAACATGAGCAATATGTTGTTGCAAAGATGGATGACAGATGGAGTAAACTGAGGGGCATCCTGTATTCTAGGCTGCAGATGAGAGGGAGGGTCCTTGGTAACACTGTTCTATGAAGATGAGATAGGGAGGGTCCTTGGTAACACTATTCTATGAAGATGAGATAGGGAGGGTCCTTGCTAACACTGTCTTATGAAGATGAGATAGGGAGGGGCCTTGGTTCAAGTTCGGTTTATTCGTCACATACATAGTCATACACAGTATAACACGCAGTGAAATGGTGGTAACTGTTCTATGGTTGGTAACTGTTCTATGAAGTTGAGATAAGGAGGGTCCTTGGTAACACTGTCTTATGAAAATGTGTTTGGGAGGGTCCTTGGTAAGATTTCAAATATTTAAAGATTACATTTTCATTCCAAAAATGTCCCCAGCACACATAACATACATTATAGAAGAACCGCTATAACATTTTGAATGCATCATGAATGTAAGAGTTATCATAATCATACTAATTAAGCATAAACTTTATTGACGTTGTCTCTGTGCAGCAAACAAGCAGGATCTTACTTTACAATCCTCTAATATACTTTGTCTGTGAGAAAGAGATGGACACATATTTCTCAGTGGTATGTGGTGGTTAGCGTTAGCTTGCAAACAACTATGCAAATCAAAGCACAGAATTGTGGGTGACTGGCTGGTCAGAAAAGACATTTGGAATACATTTCGCAATAATGTTTGTACCAGTGTTCATGTTCTCTTTGTTGTTTTTATGTATCTTAACAACATAGAGCAGTTCTCTGATCTTTTGGAAGACTGCTCAATCACTTAATATATTAAACAGTAAGACATGAGAGGTATTCTTGACTGGGTGTATGATCACCTTCTCGCCACCAACGCGCTGGAAATCAGTCATCAGCGTGATGAAAGGGCTACTTTTGTTAAGTCTTGGTGTCTCCAGCAGACATAACATATGTTATAACATATTGGTGTTAGTGTTGCATAAGTCAAAACAGTATCTTATAAGGTTTAAACCTCATGAGTAGGTTCTTTTTGAAGCTTCCTTTTCTTACTGTTGCTTGGGTGGATTTTTTCTCCCTTCCTTCACTGTTAAATGCAGAATGTAGAGAAAGAAAATTCAAAAACAAAAGTGGAGAAAAAAGAAAGAAGTAGACAGAAGACATTTGTTTCTTTTACTTTCCTCATATCTCCTTCTGTTACTGCTCAGTACTGTACTGACAGTGTGACAGACCACACCTCAGCAGACAGCTAGACTGCTCGATTACATGCGAGTATCACCCATTTATTTATTTATTTAACCAATTTATTATTCGTTCCTGTTACTTGTCAATCCGTGACCTTGGTGGTGTTACCGTACCGTATAACACACATCAACAATCCCTCTAGGAAATCTCATCATCAGATCTTCCATCTTAACTTCTAACCACCAGCTGGCACTGTGAGTCCAGCCTTCAGATGTGAATCACAAGAGTGGATACTGAGGATGCAGGAGTCTTCCATGTAGTGAACATGCAGCAATTCCACCTTTGAATTACCTTTGAACTCTGTAATATTAGACCCTTGTTCATGGTTGATAAGCACAAACCACAGACAAGCAGAATTAACTCTATACTTTATTCTTCCTTTTAACTCACAAAGAACAGTGCCCACATTTTCAAGCTGCATGTGTAAGATAGAGGTTGTGTGGGCTGAGTGGAAATATTTCAGTGCCTGCAAGGACTTTTGTTGAAATTTCTATAACATTTGACGTTGTAGATGCACCATAGCGTTGATGTGTCTCTGTCCATGGTCCTGAAACAGAGCTGTTACTCTACAGAGTTGAGAAGATCGTAAGCTGCATTGCAGAGTAGATGCTGGTTATACTTTTATTTTCTATGTTAACCTCCATTTCACTCAGTTTTATTCTCCTTCTCCTTTATTCTCTTTATTGTTTTATTAAATATTTTTAAACCCAAATTGCACCAGACCTCAGTATAACAAACAGAGGGTAGCGAATGACATCTCTTCAGATCACTCATAAAAAGACTTGCATAATAACTGCAGGTAGGAATAGCAAATGCAGTACTGTTCATGACCACAAGGTGGCATCTAAGCTCCATGTACTTCAACTGATAAGCACTTCTTGATTAACAGTTTCAGAAATGATGTGGCTACTGCTATAAACAAGCTTTGACCTTAAAAACTGTCAACACTTTCAGGAAGTTCAGGCCGAGTTTTGTTCAGCTGCTGTTCCACAGACACACACAGGGTGAAGCCTTACACTCTGAACGTCGTGGACACATGATTTTGCTTCTTTTTTTCTTTGATCTTAGCTGTCATGCACGTGACCAAACTCAACAGAAACATTTAAAAGCAGCACTAACCATCTGCACTAAAGGAACTAATCATTTAAAAAACATTAGAATGTGAGTAAAATATGACCTTGAATAAAAATATGAACTATCCAGCAGAAAAGCATCTTTTAGAACCCAGATGGAGTTTCAGAGTAGGAAGCTTTAACCACTCTGATAATGTACAGGTAGTGCTAAGGAAGATGCTTTCAAAATGTATTTTATATTAGGCTACATTCAAAGCATTAAATTACCTTTACCCTCATTGTATGTTACCTTCTCAAAAAAAGTTTAAATGAAGTCCAAAACTCTCACCCTTTGTGGGGTGTGTGAGAGTCTTCTACATGTATTAGTAGAGCAAAGCCTAGCTGAGGGAGGCTGAGGTGTTGATCTATTCCCTACCGGAGCAGAACACAGAGATATATGTAGACAAATCTCTACATAGTAAATAATAAACAAAACTGTATTTTTAGCAGTATGAATGAATCCATTAAAAGTTTAAAACACACATACGCACGCACGTGCACACACACACACACACACACACACACACACACACACACACACACACACACACACACACACACATACACATGCACATACACACACACCCACCAACAAACACACACACACACAATGCGTGTGTACATTCAAACAATGACCATTTGATTTGGTGCTAACAGCAGATTGTCAATCATCCTCTGTGCAAGTCATCATTGGTTAGTTTCTTAAAAGTTTCTTTCTAGTGTCAGGAGCATTAGTGCTGCAGTTTTGCGCATGTCAGCATCACAGCTGAGATGAGTGTGGTCCAACATCCACAAACATCCAGAGTACAGCAGTGGCTAGAAACGCACCAATGATGGAGAGAGACAAGCAGCAAATAGATTATACAGTTTATGTATTTAAAAAAAATTCTTAAAAAGTGGGGGGTGACATATTATTAAAATGAGTACAATGATGTGTCATGAGTACAGCGATATCTGGTGAGAAACATTCTCCAAAGATAGAATGACAGTATGGAAATTATCAACAGAAGAAGATCAGAGTGGAACAATGGGTGTGGTTTTTGTTCACTGCAAAAGTGACAAGATCTCGCTGCCACTTTCCTGTTTACCAGACACTCAAGCTGCAGGGTCAACAATGCAGAGGAAAGCAGCAGCAAATATAACTTTTAAATACACACACACACACACACACACACACACACACACACACACACACACACACACACACACACACACACACACAGTGTGAATATTGATTTGATAAACATGAAACAGGAGATAACTGAAGGAGATGATTGAAACGTCATATTGAAATAATATATGCAAATAATAAATAAATAAAAACTTTATGCATTAAACTATTGGGCTTCATTAATTAAACTACATACATACCTTTAGTGTAACTAACACTTAGATACTAACATACCATGCATCACCTTTCATGAGTTTAGAGTACACTTAACAGAAGCTATTGATGAACTGGAGTAGCTCTGTGTGAGTAAAGTCAATCAGCAATGATCTCTCCTTATCTGCATAGTCTGCACCGAAGGTGTTTTGCATAGACTTACACGAGTGCACTTGTTATCACATATATAAAACAAATCCATAACTAACTAATCCACAATGCACAGGGTCAGTCATGAGGGAGTTAAAGCAAGACATGTCCTTAGATAAAATATCTTAATACATGGTCTGTGCTGGCTCTCAGATGGTGGAAGGAATTTCCACTGGCTGTCCCGACAGCAGAGTCTCTTGCAGTCCTCAAACGCAGACTGAAGATTGTTTGTGGAATATTTAAATGACTGCTAATCCTGTTCCTATGTTGAGTAACTGAAACTCTATTACTCATTGTAATGTATCCCTGTATTTCTACAGTGTTGTTATATTAGTATATTGGACTCTAACCTACTGTACAGTACTAGGATGCATTCTATGAGTAAATGAAAAAGCACTTTTGTAAGTCGCTCTGGATGAGAGCGTCTGCCAAATGCCATACATGTAAATGGTTAGTAAATGTTTTTGTTGCACTATATAACATAATATTCAATGATATTCATTATTTAATATACTTCAATTATCTTTGATTTTTTTTGTATTGCATAATCATTACTAGAAAACCGTTCTTATGTTTCTTTGGTTTTTATATCTGAATAAATCTGTTGTTTCATGTTTATATTTATCGCACCAATATACCAACTGTGTGTGTGTGTGTGTGTGTGTATGTGTGTGTCTGTGTGCATTTGTCAGTTATATTTGCTGCTTTCCTCTGTATCATTCACCCTGCAGCTTGTGTGTCTCTGGTCTGGTAAACAGGAAAGAGGCCATGAGACCGTGAGCACTGAGCGAAACAGGTGATGGTGATGCTTCTGTTTTTAAGAAGATCACCATTCAGGTTATAATGTAGTCCCATTTATACTTCTACACAGAACAGCAGTTCATCATCTTGGCATATATAACATTTTATGGGAATCTGGTGAGTGTTCATAAGTTGGCTTCTACAATTGAACTCTAGCATTCAACTGAGTTCTGTATGAAGGCACATATGGCCTTTCTAGTGAGCGAGACACTTGAGAACTTAGGTGTGTGGCAATCATCTTGTAGTTAATACAATCAACACTCTGGTCTATCTGTCTGCTGTTGGAAAGCTTGTTTGCAATTATGTCTGTCTGTTTTTTGAGCCTCTAATGTTTGCTAATTCATCCCAAAAACAGATCCCATGAATGTCCAATTGAAGATTGAGGTAGAAATGATATATTTAAAAAACCTTGCCTGTACTTATTTATGAAAGAGCTTCTGAAAATTGACATGACGTATACAGACTAATGGTGTCACAATACGGCCCCTCCCTCCTCCTCAAACGTCTCTGTGCATGTGTTCATTAGTCTGTAGTGCCACAACCTCTCCTGTGTAATCGTTGAGTGTGTATATATATCTCTCATGTGTCATCATATGTTTGTCGGTGTTTGATGTACTTTAGCATGTGTGCTAAGTGTAGGTGTTTGTCTCAACGTGCCTCGTCCCCACATCCTGCTTTGGCCTCATTCCGTCACAAAAGGTCATGTTTCAGTAGTGAATTATTTTGTACAATTCTAGTTCCAAACTGTGTGTATAATTATCCGTTACCCATCAGCAGTGGGGTATTCAATAATGTACCTTAAGAAACATATGTGCGCACAGACACACACACACACACACACACACACACACACACACACACACACACACACACACACACGAGAAAATGGTGGTGAAGAGAACAAGTTATCTACCAGTGCCCTGCTGTAATATTTTTTCCGTGTTCATGCACTTCAACTGTTAGCTTGGTGGACTTAAAAGAGATTAAATAATTCTATTTAATCAATTTCATTCTCCCATATGTAAATCTATGTATAGTAATTTGAAATTAGAAATAGGTTGGATAGAAATAAATTGCCCACATTGAATCATGTGTCCCTGAAATAAACTCCCACTCAAACATGAGGAATTAAACTTTTACTTTTGATATTTAATTATATTCTAGCAAATACATTAAACGTTTAACTGAAGTAGGTTTCCACATGATAGATGCTCTCTTTCAACTAAGGGTTAAATGCATAAGAATGAATATATAAAAATAAGATCGCAACAACTTAAATGGAAGTAAAAGATATCTGATGAATTATCAGAAACCTAGCTGATCAAAATACCCAAACATCCAAGTTACTGTGAAGGTTAAAAAAAACTACTTTCACTTTGTTTATTGTAGATCTGCTTAGCATCTGAAATGTTTCTGAAACAAATGACCATTTTAAGAATAGCTCTGTGCATCCTGTGGAAACTTTGACAGGGGAAACATGGGTTGTTGTTCTGAGAAAGTCGTGTGGGGTGGTCAAAGTGGCCTACTGAGTTGAAGCAGAGAAACTGTTTGGTATAGAGGGTGGGTGAGAGAGCAAAGAATAGAGACCAGCACAGAGCTGTGAAACCACCAACTATAGCCTTAACACGTCAGCACACAAACCTGGGGTGACCACTAGCACATCAAAACCTGGGTTTCATATACACGCACATGCAAGCCCACAGCCAACCCCACACAAGGTTTAAAAAAATAAATAAAATAAAATCCACACACAACATTTACTTAATTAAAACCAG